>NC_136513.1:65558514-65643514 GCF_053919585.1 Euprymna scolopes | reverse complement strand
AATGAAATTCAATATTTAAAATTTAGACGTTAATAATTATATTTCAATCGGTCTAACAAAAATTAGTAATATTTACCACAATGAAATTCAATATTTAAAATTTAGAGGTTAATAGTTATATTTCGATCGGTCTAACAAAAATTAGTAATATTTACCACAATGAAATTCAATATTTAAAATTTAGACGTTAATAGTTATATTTCGATTGGTCTAACAAAAATTAGTAATATTTACCACAATGAAATTCAATATTTAAAATTTAGAGGTTAATAGTTTTATTTCGATCGGTCTAACAAAAATTAGTAATATTTACCACAATGAAATTCAATATTTAAAATTTAGAGGTTAATAGTTATATTTCTATCGGTCTAACAAAAATTAGTAATATTTACCACAATGAAATTCAATATTTAAAATTTAGAGGTTAATAGTTATATTTCGATCGGTCTAACAAAAATTAGTAATATTTACCACAATGAAATTCAATATTTAAAATTTAGACGTTAATAGTTATATTTCGATCGGTCTAACAAAAATTAGTAATATAGTTATATTTCGATCGGTCTAACAAAAATTAGTAATATTTACCACAATGAAATTCAATATTTAAAATTTAGAGGTTAATAGTTATATTTCGATCGGTCTAACAAAAATTAGTAATATTTACCACAATGAAATTCAATATTTAAAATTTAGAGGTTAATAGTTATATTTCGATCGGTCTAACAAAAATTAGTAATATTTACCACAATGAAATTCAATATTTAAAATTTAGACGTTAATAGTTATATTTCGATCGGTCTAACAAAAATTGGTAATATTTACCACAATGAAATTCAATATTTAAAATTTAGACTTTAAAAGTAATATTTCGATCGGTCTAACAAAAATTAGTAATATTTACCACAATGAAATTCAATATTTAAAATTTAGAGGTTAATAGTTATATTTCGATTGGTCTAACAAAAATTAGTAATATTTACCACAATGAAATTCAATATTTAAAATTTAGACGTTAATAGTTATATTTCGATCGGTCTAACAAAAATGAGTAATATTTACCACAATGAAATTCAATATTTAACATTTAGACGTTAATAGGTATATTTCGATTGGTCTAACAAAAATGAGTAATATTTACCACAATGAGATTACATATTTAAAATTTAGAGGTTAATAGTTATATTTCGATCGGTCTAACAAAAATGAGTAATATTTACCACAATGAAATTCAATATTTAAAATTTAGACGTTAATAGTTATATTTCGATCGGTCTAACAAAAATGAGTAATATTTACCACAATGAAATTCAATATTTAAAATTTAGAGGTTAATAATTATATTTCGATCGGTCTAACAAAAATTAGTAATATTTACCACAATGAAATTCAATATTTAAAATTTAGAGGTTAATAGTTATATTTCGATTGGTCTAACAAAAATTAGTAATATTTACCACAATGAAATTCAATATTTAAAATTTAGAGGTTAATAGTTATATTTCGATTGGTCTAACAAAAATTAGTAATATTTACCACAATGAAATTCAATATTTAAAATTTAGAGGTTAATAATTATATTTCGATCGGTCTAACAAAAATTAGTAATATTTACCACAATGAAATTCAATATTTAAAATTTAGAGGTTAATAGTTATATTTCGATCGGTCTAACAAAAATTAGTAATATTTACCACAATAAAATTCAATATTTAAAATTTAGAGGTTAATAGTTATATTTCGATTGGTCTAACAAAAATTAGTAATATTTGCCACAATGAAATTCAATATTTAAAATTTAGACGTTAATAGTTATATTTCGATCGGTCTAACAAAAATTAGTAATATTTACCACAATGAAATTCAATATTTAAAATTTAGAGGTTAATAGTTTTATTTCGATCGGTCTAACAAAAATTAGTAATATTTACCACAATGAAATTCAATATTTAAAATTTAGAGGTTAATAGTTATATTTCGATTGGTCTAACAAAAATTAGTAATATTTACCACAATGAAATTCAATATTTAAAATTTAGAGGTTAATAGTTATATTTCGATCGGTCTAACAAAAATTAGTAATATTTACCACAATGAAATTCAATATTTAAAATTTAGACGTTAATAGTTATATTTCGATCGGTCTAACAAAAATTAGTAATATAGTTATATTTTGATCGGTCTAACAAAAATTAGTAATATTTACCACAATGAAATTCAATATTTAAAATTTAGACGTTAATAGTTATATTTCGATTGGTCTAACAAAAATTAGTAATATTTACCACAATGAAATTCAATATTTAAAATTTAGAGGTTAATAGTTATATTTCGATCGGTCTAACAAAAATTAGTAATATTTACCACAATGAAATTCAATATTTAAAATTTAGAGGTTAATAGTTATATTTCGATCGGTCTAACAAAAATTAGTAATATTTACCACAATGAAATTCAATATTTAAAATTTAGACGTTAATAGTTATATTTCGATCGGTCTAACAAAAATTAGTAATATAGTTATATTTTGATCGGTCTAACAAAAATTAGTAATATTTACCACAATGAAATTCAATATTTAAAATTTAGACGTTAATAGTTATATTTCGATCGGTCTAACAAAAATTAGTAATATTTACCACAATGAAATTCAATATTTAAAATTTAGAGGTTAATAGTTATATTTCGATCGGTCTAACAAAAATTAGTAATATTTACCACTATGAAGTTTAATATTTAAAATTTAGACGTTAATAGTTATATTTCGATCGGTCTAACAAAAATTAGTAATATTTACCACAATGAAATTCAATATTTAAAATTTAGAGGTTAATAGTTATATTTCGATCGGTCTAACAAAAATTAGTAATATTTACCACAATGAAATTCAATATTTAAAATTTAGAAGTTAATGGTTATATTTCGATCGGTCTAACAAAAATTAGTAATATTTACCACAATGAAATTCAATATTTAAAATTTAGACGTTAATGGTTATATTTCGATCGGTCTAACAAAATTTAGTAATATTTACCACAATGAAATTCAATATTTAACATTTAGAGGTTAATAGTTATATTTCGATCGGTCTAACAAAAAATGAGTAATATTTACCACAATGAAATTCAATATTAAAAATTTAGAGGTTAATAGTTATATTTCGATCGGTCTAACAAAAATTAGTAATATTTACCACAATGAAATTCAATATTTAAAATTTAGAGGTTAATAGTTATATTTCGATTGGTCTAACAAAAATTAGTAATATTTACCACAATGAAATTCAATATTTAAAATTTAGAGGTTAATAGTTATATTTCGATCGGTCTAACAAAAATTAGTAATATTTACCACAATGAAATTCAATATTTAAAATTTAGAGGTTAATAGTTATATTTCGATCGGTCTAACAAAAATTAGTAATATTTACCACAATAAAATTCAATATTTAAAATTTAGAGGTTAATAGTTATATTTCGATCGGTCTAACAAAAATTAGTAATATTTACCACAATGAAATTCAATATTTAACATTTAGAGGTTAATAGTTATATTTCGATCGGTCTAACAAAATTTAGTAATATTTACCACAATGAAATTCAATATTTAACATTTAGAGGTTAATAGTTATATTTCGATCGGTCTAACAAAAATGAGTAATATTTACCACAATGAAATTCAATATTAAAAATTTAGAGGTTAATAGTTATATTTCGATCGGTCTAACAAAAATTAGTAATATTTACCACAATGAAATTCAATATTTAAAATTTAGAGGTTAATAGTTATATTTCGATTGGTCTAACAAAAATTAGTAATATTTACCACAATGAAATTCAATATTTAAAATTTAGAGGTTAATAGTTATATTTCGATCGGTCTAACAAAAATTAGTAATATTTACCACAATGAAATTCAATATTTAAAATTTAGAGGTTAATAGTTATATTTCGATCGGTCTAACAAAAATTAGTAATATTTACCACAATAAAATTCAATATTTAAAATTTAGAGGTTAATAGTTATATTTCGATCGGTCTAACAAAAATTAGTAATATTTATCACTATGAAGTTTAAAATTTTACATTTAAATTATAGAATAAAAGAGTAAACATACTAGTAACGCTTAGAAGCAAATATGTTAAAAAACAACCATGTTAAAATAAAAAATAAAAAACTTATTATTAGTGTTATTATCATTATTATTATTATTATTATTATTATTATTATTATTATTATTATAGTTATACAGTTAAAAAGATAAATAGTAAGGTTACATAGAAACTGTATTATATTATTCAGTCAATAAGGGTTACAGAAAGCCATTGTATTTCAGAACCAAATACTTCTCGTCAAAAGATGAAGAGAAACAGCATTATACAAATGTAAATGTAAAACGACAAAACCGATATTAAAAACATTCAGATTAGAAATTGTAAAAGTTGCATGCGAGTGTACTGGATATTAATTTTTGTTTCATTTTTTCTGGTTTACACGTAATTTCTGATGGATAATTTTCCTAAATTGATGCTGATTTATATTTTAACTTTCTTTTTGCTTTTTCTCATTTTTTTCTTAATCCTTGTCCTGTTTTATTTTTATTTTAGAATTTAATTTGTTTATCAGAATGCTTTTGTAACTTTTAATTTTTTCATTACATTTTTTAAAAGTTTTTAAAGTTTTTGTAATTTTTGATGTTCTTAATACTTTATTATTTTTTCTACATTTTTTATATATTTTTAGCCTTTCATTTTCTCTAGCTCTACCCTGCCACTCAAAAAATATGTTGTTTTTTTGTAATTTTAATCTGTAATTTTAATCTGTAATTTCTAATTTGAATGTTTTTAAAGTCGCTCTTGGCAGTTTTACTTTTACATTTGTATAATGCTGGCTTTTTCTCTTTCTCTGGCGAGAAGCATTTCGCTTCAAAATGACATGACCTAAAGAGGTTTCTCCCCTATTCCCCTTTCTGTAACACTTATTGACATGATAATGAAATAAAGTTTTTATTTAACTTGACTCTTGATCTTTTTAACTTATTCTATTGTTCGCTCCTCTTAACCGGATGGAGCTTTTATCCAGACAGGTTGGCCTTTTCAATGAAAATTTATTTTCCAGCTTATTGCGTATATTTATATGTAAATATATATATATATATATATATATATATATATATATATATATATATATATATATATATATATATATATATATATATGTGTGTGTGTGTGTGTGTGTGTGTGTGTGTGTGTGTGTGTGTGTGTGTGTGTGTGTGAAAAGAGTTGTGTTTGATGATTCTGAATATCAGAAGACCGGTAGATATGAAATAGGTACACTGAATAGTAATAACATTGAAATATTTCAAGAATTTTGAATTATAAAATATTTATTTACTAACATAATATACCAGACAAGGATATTATTATGATGTTCTCAAATTTTCGAGATATGTATCATCTTCTGGAATCAGAAAAATGAAAAAAACATACAGTTTGAGGTGTGTTTCTGGCGGAAATAATAAACAGCATCTTCGCAGTTGAACAGGTTCTTGTTGTTGTTAAATCTGAAATGTTAGTCGGCATTTGCGTTGAATATTTTTAAATATCATTTCAACATTTATTAGTTATAAATATATTATTATTATTATTATTATTATTATTATTATTATTATTATTATTATTATTATTATTATGTGTTTATATATGATTATGATGTAATTATAATTATTTACTTTTTTATGCATGTGTGCATATGCATAATATTTTTCCTCGTGTATTGTTTTTGTAATAGAGATCTAATGTGTGCTGTAGAATATTTTAGAATTACGTAGAGTTATTTCCTTTGGTATTATTCTAAATTTGTTTTTCTTTCATTTTCGTTACTGTTGTTGCTGGTTATATACATTTTATTACTTACTTAATGCTTGATAAAAATTGTAATGGAAGATTATGGATTTATCTCGGTGGTTATTTGTTATTTGTTTATTTTGTTTTACATTATATTATGTTATTAGTTAATGAGTTATCATATAAAAAGTCTAGTACTAGGTGTTTGTGTTCTGCATGAATGCAATTTTTTTATCTGCTGATATTTCATATGTTGAAATGTCAGCAGATAAAACTTACATTTTTTACATTCGTGCAGAACACTAACACAGTACTTGAACCCTTCCACATAATTGCAGTGAAGCGGATACAGTGGGGCTTGCTATAGTACTCCCGTGTAGGAACATGTGCTTAACATACACACAGCCACACCTTTATATAAACTATTTCGAAGTAAAATCAGAAAAAAGAAACGATACAATTTTATTTTTCATCTTAATTATGTTATACAAATTGGTTTGGGAGAAGTATGCTTTTAGATATAATTCCTAATTCTTTTGTTCAATTGAATTTTAAAACCTAAACAACAGAACTAAAAGCAAAATAATTTCAGCGAATAAAGAAAAGATTCATCATCTAATTCTATCATCTAATTCTATCATCTAATTATCATCCACAATTATTGCCGCAAAGATTTCTTCTTTAATATTATAGAATATTTTTACATTCCAGTATTTAATCAAAACAAGAAAGAATGGGAAACAGCTTTAAAAACAGCAGATATATCAATAAATTAACATTTTATAAAAAAATCTGCATAAGAGTTTTTTTAAGTTTATGTGAAGTAAAATGACAGACCTACAAAGCTATTTAAGATCACCATAAATAATATGATCTGTTACTATCACAGAAATTGAATAATATTCCGTTGGTCTCGAATAATACACCGTATTATAGTGACACCGGGGAACACTCATTTTGTTGCATTAAAAATAGACCATCCTATAGTCAATTTGAGTGTGTAGATTTCAAATCCGAAGTCGGTTTTTGCCTGCAAGTTACAGATTTTATGCTACTTTAATTTTTTTATTTACATTTTTTTCATTTTTGTTATTATTGGAAATTGCAATATCAGCCATAATTCTTTTGTTCAATTGAATCTTAAAACAGCAAGAAAGTCATTTATGCATATTTATTAAGGCAAAAGATACATAACATTAAAATGTGATTTTAGAGTATATTACGCGATTGTTGGTTATGCCATTTTTTTTTTTTTTTTTTTGCGTTTCTTAAAAAACATCAGTTTTTTAAATCTGAATAAGTATTTTATTCAGGAAGGAATTTGCGTTTCTAACTCCTGCGTTTGTACACTTCATCCAGCCAATCTTGTTTAATGCTCCAGCCGTAATCAGCCATCATAGTTTTCTCCAGCGCCCTTGACAGCGTTTTTCCATGATCTTTAGGTCTTGGTGGAATCGTTTTTGTTGTCCATCACTCACAGACCCCAGGTTGTCAGGGAAATTATGAAGGGCAGTGTTCAAAAAATGAAACTTGATGCTCATGTTGCACCCGAGATCACGAAAAGCGAGGAGCATTCTGTTCACAAGTTCACTGTAGTTCTCCATCTTATTGTTTCCAAATAAGTTTGGAACGACTGCCCTAAAGGATAACTATGCTGCCTTCTCTGAAGCGGCCATCTTAGCAAAAACTGATCATCACTAATAAGAGTTAGAATCTGTGAGCCATGAAATTCACACGTGCTTTGATCTTATCAAATGATAACTCTGTGATGATGTGTTGGAAACATTCACCTCCGGTTTCCAGTGCCTTGACAAATTGCTTCATAAAACCTAATTTGATGTGAAGAGGAGGAAAGATGATCTTATTTCTGTTTACAATTGGATCCTTTATTATATTTGGCATGCCTGCTTCAAGGGTATCACGAATATTCCAGTTCTTCTGAACCCAATGTCTTTCTAGTGCTCGGTTGTCCCACATACAGAGCAAACAGGGAAACTTAATGAAACCTTTCTGTTGTCCAAGAAAAAAGTTGACCACCTTTTTAAGTCTACACAAATTATCTAATTGTGCTCATAATAATGACACCTTTCTGTTGTCCAAGAAAAAAGTTGACCACCTTTTTAAGTCTACACAAATTATCTAATTGTGCTCATAATAATGAAACCTTTCTGTTGTCCAAGACAAAAGTTGACCACCTTTTTAAGTCTACATAAATTATCTAATTGTGCTCATAATAATGAATACTTTCTGTTGTCCAAGAAAAAAGTTGACCACCTTTTTAAGTCTACATAAATTATCTAATAGCGCTCATAATAATGACACCTTTCTGTTGTCCAAGAAAAAAGTTGACCACCTTTTAAGTCTACACAAATTATCTAATTGTGCTCATAATAATGAAACCTTTCTGTTGTCCAAGAAAAAAGTTGACCACCTTTTTAAGTCTACACAAATTTTCTAATTGTGCTCATAATAATGAAACCTTTCTGTTGTCCAAGAAAAAAGTTGACCACCTGTTTAAGTCTACATAAATTATCTAATTGTGCTCATAATAATGAAACCTTTCTGTTGTCCAAGAAAAAAGTTGACCACCTTTTTAAGTCTACACAAATTATCTAATTGTGCTCATAATAATGACACCTTTCTGTTGTCCAAGAAAAAAGTTGACCACCTGTTTAAGTCTACACAAATTATCTAATTGTGCTCATAATAATGAAACCTTTCTGTTGTCCAAGAAAAAAGTTGACCACTTTTTTAAGTCTACATAAATTATCTAATTTTGCTCATAATAATGAAACCTTTCTGTTGTCCGAGAAAAAAGTTGACCACCTTTTTAAGTCTACATAAATTATATAATTGTGCTCATAATAATGAATACTTTCTGTTGTCCAAGAAAAAAGTTGACCACCTTTTTAAGTCTACACAAATTTTCTAATTGTGCTCATTATAATGAAACCTTTCTGTTGTCCGAGAAAAAAGTTGACCACCTTTTTAAGTCTACATAAATTATCTAATTGTGCTCATAATAATGAAACATTTCTGTTGTCCAAGAAAAAAGTTGACCACCTTTTAAGTCTACATAAATTATCTAATTGTGCTCATAATAATGAAACCTTTCTGTTGTCCAAGAAAAAAGTTGACCACCTTTTTAAGTCTACATAAATTATCTCACTGTGCTCATAATAATGACACCTTTCTGTTGTCCAAGAAAAAAGTTGACCACCTTTTTAAGTCTACACAAATTTTCTAATTGTGCCCATAATAATGAAACCTTTCTGTTGTCCAAGAAAAAAGTTGACCACTTTTTAAGCCTACATAAATTATCTAATTGTGCTCATAATAATGAAACCTTTCTGTTGTCCAAGAAAAAAGTTGACCACCTTTTTAAGTCTACACAAATTATCTAATTGTGCTCATAATAATGAAACCTTTCTGTTGTCCAAGAAAAAAGTTGACCACCTTTTTAAGTCTACATAAATTATCTAATTGTGCTCATAATAATGAAAGCTTTCTGTTGTCCAAGAAAAAAGTTGACCACCTTTTTAAGTCTACATAAATCATCTAATTGTGCTCATAATAATGACACCTTTCTGTTGTCCAAGAAAAAAGTTGTCCACCTTTTTAAGTCTACACAAATTATCTAATTGTGCTCATAATAATGAAACCTTTCTGTTGTCCAAGAAAAAAGTTGACCACCTTTTTAAGTCTACACAAATTTTCTAATTGTGCTCATAATAATGAAATCTTTCTGTTGTCCAAGACAAAAGTTGACCACCTGTTTAAGTCTACACAAATTTTCTAATTGTGCTCATTATAATGAAACCTTTCTGTTGTCCGAGAAAAAAAGTGACCACCTTTTTAAGTCTACATAAATTATCTAATTGTGTTCATAATAATGACACCTTTCTGTTGTCCAAGAAAAAAGTTGACCACCTTTTTAAGTCTACACAAATTATCTAATTGTGCTCATTATAATGAAACCTTTCTGTTGTTCAAGAAAAAAGTTGACCACCTTTTTAAGTCTACACAAATTTTCTAATTGTGCTCATAATAATGAAACCTTTCTGTTGTCCAAGAAAAAAGTTGACCACCTGTTTAAGTCTACATAAATTATCTAATTGTGCTCATAATAATGAAACCTTTCTGTTGTCCAAGAAAAAAGTTGACCACCTTTTTAGTCTACATAAATTATCTAATTGTGCTCATAATAATGAAACCTTTCTGTTGTCCAAGAAAAAAGTTGACCACCTTTTTAAGTCTACACAAATTTTCTAATTGTGCTCATAATAATGAAACCTTTCTGTTGTCCAAGAAAAAAGTTGACCACTTTTTTAAGTCTACATAAATTATCTAATTGTGCTCATTATAATGAAACCTTTCTGTTGTCCAAGAAAAAAGTTGACCACCTTTTTAAGTCTACATAAATTATCTAATTGTGCTCATAATAATGACACCTTTCTGTTGTCCAAGAAAAAAGTTGACCACCTTTTTAAGTCTACACAAATTATCTAATTGTGCTCATAATAATGAAACCTTTCTGTTGTCCAAGAAAAAAGTTGACCACCTTTTTAAGTCTACACAAATTTTCTAATTGTGCTCATAATAATGAAACCTTTCTGTTGTCCAAGACAAAAGTTGACCACCTGTTTAAGTCTACACAAATTTTCTAATTGTGCTCATTATAATGAAACCTTTCTGTTGTCCGAGAAAAAAGTTGACCACCTTTTTAAGTCTACATAAATTATCTAATTGTGTTCATAATAATGACACCTTTCTGTTGTCCAAGAAAAAAGTTGACCACCTTTTTAAGTCTACACAAATTATCTAATTGTGCTCATAATAATGAAACCTTTCTGTTGTTCAAGAAAAAAGTTGACCACCTTTTTAAGTCTACACAAATTTTCTAATTGTGCTCATAATAATGAAACCTTTCTGTTGTCCAAGAAAAAAGTTGACCACCTGTTTAAGTCTACATAAATTATCTAATTGTGCTCATAATAATGAAACCTTTCTGTTGTCCAAGAAAAAAGTTGACCACCTTTTTAGTCTACATAAATTATCTAATTGTGCTCATAATAATGAAACCTTTCTGTTGTCCAAGAAAAAAGTTGACCACCTTTTTAAGTCTACACAAATTTTCTAATTGTGCTCATAATAATGAAACCTCTCTGTTGTCCAAGAAAAAAGTTGACCACCTGTTTAAGTCTACATAAATTATCTAATTGTGCTCATAATAATGAAACCTTTCTGTTGTCCAAGAAAAAAGTTGACCACCTTTTTAAGTCTACACAAATTATCTAATTGTGCTCATAATAATGAAACCTTTCTGTTGTCCAACAAAAAAGTTGACCACTTTTTAAGTCTACACAAAATTTCTAATTGTGCTCATAATAATGAAACCTTTCTGTTGTCCAAGAAAAAAGTTGACCACCTGTTTAAGTCTACACAAATTATCTAATTGTGCTCATAATAATGAAACCTTTCTGTTGTTCAAGAAAAAAGTTGACCACCTTTTTAAGTCTACACAAATTTTCTAATTGTGCTCATAATAATGAAACCTTTCTGTTGTCCAAGAAAAAAGTTGACCACCTGTTTAAGTCTACATAAATTATCTAATTGTGCTCATAATAATGAAACCTTTCTGTTGTCCAAGAAAAAAGTTGACCACCTTTTTAAGTCTACATAAATTATCTAATTGTGCTCATAGTAATGACACCTTTCTGTTATCCAAGAAAAAAGTTGACCACCTTTTTAAGTCTACACAAATTATCTAATTGTGCTCATAATAATGAAACCTTTCTGTTGTCCAAGAAAAAAGTTGACCACTTTTTTAAGTCTACATAAATTATCTAATTGTGCTCATAATAATGAAACCTTTCTGTTGTCCAAGAAAAAAGTTGACCACCTTTTTAAGTCTACATAAATTATCTAATTGTGCTCATAATAATGAAACCTTTCTGTTGTCCAAGAAAAAAGTTGACCACCTTTTTAAGTCTACACAAATTTTCTAATTGTGGTCATTATAATGAAACCTTTCTGTTGTCCGAGAAAAAAGTTGACCACCTTTTTAAGTCTACATAAATTATCTCACTGTGCTCATAATAATGAAACCTTTCTGTTGTCCAAGAAAAAAGTTGACCACCTTTTAAGTCTACATAAATTATCTAATTGTGCTCATAATAATGAAACCTTTCTGTTGTCCAAGAAAAAAGTTGACCACCTTTTTAAGTCTACATAAATTATCTAATTGTGCTCATAATAATGAAACCTTTCTGTTGTCCAAGAAAAAAGTGGACCACCTTTTTAAGTCTACACAAATTTTCTAATTGTGCTCATAATAATGGAACCTTTCTGTTGTCCAAGAAAAATGTTGACCACCTTTTTAAGTCTACATAAATTATCTAATTGTGCTCATAATAATGAAACCTTTCTGTTGTCCAAGAAAAAAGTTGACCACCTTTTTAAGTCTACACAAATTATCTAATTGTGCTCATAATAATGAAACCTTTCTGTTGTCCAAGAAAAAAGTTGACCACTTTTTAAGTCTACACAAATTATCTAATTGTGCTCATAATAATGAAACCTTTCTGTTGTCCAAGAAAAAAGTTGACCACCTTTTTAAGTCTACACAAATTATCTAATAGCGCTCATAATAATGACACCTTTCTGTTGTCCAAGAAAAAAGTTGACCACCTTTTTAAGTCTACACAAATTATCTAATTGTGCTCATAATAATGAAACCTTTCTGTTGTCCAAGAAAAAAGTTGACCACCTTTTTAAGTCTACACAAATTATCTAATTGTGCTCATAATAATGACACCTTTCTGTTGTCCAAGAAAAAAGTTGACCACCTTTTTAAGTCTACACAAATTATCTAATTGTGCTCATAATAATGAAACCTTTCTGTTGTCCAAGACAAAAGTTGACCACCTTTTTAAGTCTACACAAATTATCTAATTGTGCTCATGATAATGAAACCTTTCTGTTGTCCAAGAAAAAAGTCGACCACTTTTTAAGTCTACACAAATTATCTAATTGTGCTCATAATAATGAAAGCTTTCTGTTGTCCAAGAAAAAAGTTGACCACTTTTTAAGTCTACACAAATTATTTAATTGTGCTCATAATAATGAAACCTTTCTGTTGTCCAAGAAAAAAGTTGACCACTTTTTAAGTCTACACAAATTATCTAATTGTGCTCATGATAATGAAACCTTTCTGTTGTCCAAGAAAAAAGTTGACCACTTTTTAAGTCTACACAAATTATCTAATTGTGCTCATAATAATGAAAGCTTTCTGTTGTCCAAGAAAAAAGTTGACCACTTTTTAAGTCTACACAAATTATCTAATTGTGCTCATAATAATGAAAGCTTTCTGTTGTCCAAGAAAAAAGTTGACCACTTTTTAAGTCTACACAAATTATCTAATTGTGCTCATAATAATGAAACCTTTCTGTTGTCCAAGAAAAAAGTTGACCACTTTTTAAGTCTACACAAATTATCTAATTGTGCTCATGATAATGAAACCTTTCTGTTGTCCAAGAAAAAAGTTGACCACTTTTTAAGTCTACACAAATTATCTAATTGTGCTCATAATAATGAAACCTTTCTGTTGTCCAAGAAAAAAGTTGACCACTTTTTAAGTCTACACAAATTATCTAATTGTGCTCATGATAATGAAACCTTTCTGTTGTCCAAGAAAAAAGTTGACCACTTTTTAAGTCTACACAAATTATCTAATTGTGCTCATAATAATGAAAGCTTTCTGTTGTCCAAGAAAAAAGTTGACCACTTTTTAAGTCTACACAAATTATCTAATTGTGCTCATAATAATGAAAGCTTTCTGTTGTCCAAGAAAAAAGTTGACCACTTTTTAAGTCTACACAAATTATTTAATTGTGCTCATAATAATGAAACCTTTCTGTTGTCCAAGAAAAAAGTTGACCACTTTTTAAGTCTACACAAATTATCTAATTGTGCTCATGATAATGAAACCTTTCTGTTGTCCAAGAAAAAAGTTGACCACTTTTTAAGTCTACACAAATTATCTAATTGTGCTCATGATAATGAAACCTTTCTGTTGTCCAAGAAAAAAGTTGACCACTTTTTAAGTCTACACAAATTATCTAATTGTGCTCATAATAATGAAAGCTTTCTGTTGTCCAAGAAAAAAGTTGACCACTTTTTAAGTCTACACAAATTATTTAATTGTACTCATAATACGTTAATAAGTCCATGACCATTGATCATGATAGTCTTCCCGCAAATGGACTGAATGACCGACAGGTACTGCTCCATAAACATTTTATTATGTAAAAGAACAGACTTTAGACTGCGTTTTGAACTGTCTGAAAAGAGTCTTCCTTCAGCAGGATATACAGTTCTTTGAGAAGCCCTGGGATGCCATGGCAATAAACAAGCTGTTTGTCTTCTGAAGAGGAACTCACAAAAGAGCTGGTCACAATTTTTGAAATATGATACTTTAATAAAGTGATCAAGATTTCTGCCTTGTAATCCAAACATATTATTATCACTTCCTACGCTATCTGATGATTTATATTCATATTCTAGGAAATCTCTGTTTCACAAATATCTGAAGGATTTCTGTCTGTACTTGGTATATATATATATATATATATATATATATATATATATATATATATATATATATATATATATATATATATATATATATATTTAAATCTTTTTGCGGGGTACAAAATTTTATTATGGCTATGTAAAGGGCAAATTTAAACTTGTTCGAAAACATTCTTAATTTTAGATTGTGAAATTAAAAAATAAAAATGAATGCGTCAGCTGACCGGTTTCGAAGCTCGCTCAACAGAGGTAAAATCAAGCTTAATTACGTTTTAAAAGAAAAGGGGGGGACAATGAATCAGAGATGAAAAAGTAGGGGGGTAATATATGTATAAGAAGGGGGGATTAATTATTAAATAGAAACTAGATTAAGCCCTAAGAGATTCTCTTTTTGTTTGCAAAGAGGTTTCAGAGTCTTAATATATATAGTTTCTAGAATTTTTTTATACATATATTACCCCCCCCCCTAATTTTCATCTCTGATTCATTGTTACCCCCCCTTTTCTTTGTAAACGTAATTAAGCTCGATTTTACCTCTGTTGAGCGAGCTTCGAAACTGGTCAGCTGACGCATTCATTTTTATATTTTAATGTCACAATCTAAAATAAATAATGCTTTCGAACATGTTTAAATTTAGTCTTTACATAGCCATAATAAAATTTTGTACCCCGGAAAAAATATTTAGATATCTTAAGACTAGGTACCCACTTGAATTAATCAATGGATTAAATTCACTGTTGAAAATTAGGAGTAAAATAAGAACTATGCAGACTAACCAGTCCTTTTTATATATGTGCCAGAGCAATAAAGTCTGTGCCTCTTTTATTTTGTTTAAAATAAAAAGAGCTAATTTACATCCTTTTTCTTTTGCTAAATCTATGCAGAATTATACTCAGACTGACAAATTTATGTGTTCTTTTGATATTGAAAGCCTATTTACCTGCGTTCCACTCTCAGAGACTATTGATATATGTGCCGATGCCCTTTATCGCAGTCAGCTCCCAACTTCCCCTATTCCTGAGAATATTTTTGTGGAACTTATGGAATTCGCCACCATGTCGGTCGAATTCAGTTTTAATAACATTATGTACAGGTAGATAGATGGTGTTTCGATGGGTTCTTCCCTGGGACCAGCTCTGGTAAATATTTTCGTAGATTCCCCGAAAAGGGTCTTTTATCTGGCTTTCAAAAACCAGATTTATTTTCGTTATGTTGACGACACTTTTTGTCTGTTCAACAATGAAACGGAAGCGGATACCTTTTTTGCACCCCTACATAATATTCACCCAGTTCTAAAATTTACTATAGAAAAGGAAAGTAATTCTTCCCTTCCTTTTCTAGATGTACTGGTTTGTAAAACACCTTCCGTTTTCTTGACTTCCATCTACCGTAAACCTACATTTACTGGTCTTTACACACGTTGGGACTCTTTTTGCACAACCAAACACAAATATAATCTTATCAACACCCTTATCCATAGAGCTTGCATGATATGTTCAGAGATCAAATTAAATGATGAAGTCAAATTTATTACCAAGACTCTATATGGTTTTCCATTGCAAATCGTGGAATCTACAATTAGAAATAAAATTTCTAATTTCAATAAAATTAAACAGGCATCTGTCGACAAATACCCTATTTACCTACGCCTATCTTGGCTAGGTAATGTTAGTGAAAGGTTTGCCAAGCAAATTTCTTCTGTCATACAACAATGTTACTTTGCATCAAATACCCTTGTTGTTTTTTCTTGTAAACCCATTTTATCTTCAATTTGTAAAGACGTTCTTCCCCCTCACCATAACAATTCTATTATTTATTTATTTATTTAAATGTAGCCGCGGTGTGCGCTACGTCGGGCAGACGTCTCAAAGATTAGATAATAGGGTAAAACAACATGTTCCATCCAAAATTCGAAATGGAAACTACCTACCTTCGGACGTTTTGAACAATACCCATGGCTCATCTATAGGAGAGCACCTTATAAATAATCGTATTTGTGCTTCGAATTTTAGTGCGGACTTTTTTTTTCCATCCTTAGTAAGTCGCACTCTCTTTACCATCTCAAAATTCTAGAAACTATATATATTAAGACTCTGAGACCTTCTCTTTGCAAACAAAAAGAGAATGTCTTGGGGCTTAATATAGTTTCTATTTAATAATTAATCCCTCACATTTTTTTATATATATATTACCCCCTACTTTTTCATCACTGATTCATTGTCCCCCCCTCTTCTTTTTAAAACGTAATTAAGCTCGATTTTAGCTCTGTTGAGCGAGCTTCGAAACCGGTCAGTACACGCATTTATTTTTATTTTTTAATTTCAAAATCTAAAATAAGGTTACATAGCCATATATATATATATATATATATATATATATATATATATATATATATATATATATATATGTATATATATATATATAATGCGTCTGTGGACATGCTATCTATATATGTGGACATAAAAATGCTTATACATGGTTTACGCAAGTTCAAATATGTACAATTTCATTAACTTCAAGTTGCGTATAAACTAGAGCTTGTATAGAGAAAAATTAATTTCCGATTTGAAATGCAACTAAAACTCCTTCAGAAATATCCAATGCAACTCAACTAAAACTCCTTCAGAAATACACAATGCAACTCAAAGTTAATGAAAATTTGTTCCGCCGGTGTAATTGGTTGGTATCACAGAAAATAAGCGTTGTGGAAAGGTCGGGGAGAGGAAGCACTATGCGTACCTCAACGCAGGACGATGAGGGGGTTATTGTCATTCAAATTTCAGGATAAACTATCGACCATAATCACTGAAAACACAATGATATAAGGTTGGTGCGATAATTCAAAATTAATGCCAAGAGAAGCGGAGTTTATTAAAAATCTGGAAAGACATGTTCACATTTAGATTTCAGGAAATATCACGCTATTTTACTAGTGGACGATCGCTGATGATAATTCGTGAGAAAACCCCTGTGAGTTAAGAATATTAATTTATGTAATTGTAGAATTAAAAACAATTAACGTTAATTGGGAAAATTTCACATCCAATGCAATAGTAACTTGCATAAATATTAAAAGCAAAGTATATAAATACGATGTACTGAAAATACATGCAATTGCAGATATAAGCATCATACAATATATAATAGATGTACATTATTGAAATGTTATTATGCTAAAATACTTCTAGACATAGACGCGCCGACTTATTTAAAAGAGAAATGTACGTCCTACTTACACGCCTATTTAACTGTGAATACACGCCAAAACCGAGACAGGTAAGCTTTTGTTACCAGACACCTGTTAATAACGGTTTGCAATTAGCTCCAAACATTTTGTTCGTTTCAAAGAAACGTTAACCTCGGTTCGCAAATTCACTAAATTCTTTTGCTTGGTTAAAGAAAGTTATTTTGTTCAGTATACGACGTTTGTGTGGGTGTTTATAACAAACCTTGACTTCTGATCTCTCTTGTCTCTCTTTTTTTCTCTCTCATGTATATATATATATATATATATATATATATATATTTACATTTATATATATTTAAATGTACATATATATTTATAAATATATATGCATATATATATATGTTTATATATATATATTTATATATATATGTATTTATATTTATATATATATATATTTATATATATATATTTATATATATCTATATATATATTTATATTTATATATATATTTATATATATATATTTATATATATATATTTATATTTATATATATATATTTATTTATGTATATATATTTATATATATATTAATATAAATAAATTAATATATGTATTTATATTTGTATATATACATATTTATATATATATGTATTTATAAGTTTATATGTTTATATATATTTATATTTATATATATATTTATATATATTTTTATATTCATATATATATTTATATGTATATTCATGTTTATATATATATATGTATATTTATATAGATTTATTTATATATATATATATATATTTATATATATATATTTATACATATATATTTATATATATTTATATTTATACATATATATTTATATATATATTTATATTTATATGTATTTATTTTATATATATATATTTATATTTATATATATATTTATGTTTATATACATTTATATTTATATATATATTTATATTTATATATATTTATATATATTTATATTTATACATATATATTTATATATATTTATATATATATTTATATATATTTATATTTATATATTTACTTGCTGTACCCGGCCACGCGTTGCTGTGGCTCAGTTTGTTAAAATGGAACACATGTGAAAGTAGAGAAAAGTTTGATTCTTTTTTTCAAGAGAATGTACAAATTATTTTTTTAACAGATGTTAAGAAAATAAACAGAAAAATACTTCCATCATTAATTATGCAAAAAAATAAATAAAACGTTGATTTAGTGTTTCAATATGCTTATAAATTACGATAAAACTTGCTGAGTATGCACTGTTTTACGGTTGTTGTAAAAATGGAACGGAAACTTAAATTTCGCTTCATTTTAACCTTTCTTAATTTTTTAATTGTGCCCCCCCAAACGAATATAATCAAAACAGTAACATTCAACAATTGTACTTTATGTTTATAAAACACAAAATACTTATTAAAAAAAAAAAAAAATAAAAAGTTAATAAATAATTCCATTTTTAAACGAAAAAGTCAGTTTACCTAACTTACTGTATTAATGCTATTTTTTTAAGCAAGAAAAAAAAGGTAAATATCCAGATACGCTACTACAGAACACCGACCACTCTTATTTGTTTTTTTTATAGGTAATTGAGGTCGCTGACAACGAATCTGATAGTCAAACTTGGGGCAAATTTACCGTTTGCATGGTATTTACCCCTGAACCCACGAACTTCTTTCCACCATTTTGCAGCTTCCGTTTATGCTACGCGTATGCACGCTGTAGCATAAACGACGGCTTCACCAAGCAAACTACGTTGGGGGGAGGGGATTTTTTTTCCAGGACATAGAAGTTTCTAATTTTCAAAAATACATTATAGCGCTTTTTGGGCGGAAAATTTCAAATTAGCTGAAAAATAAATAAAATAAGAAAAGAAAAGCACACCAAGTTGGAGTAGGGGGGGGGTAATTTATCTGTTTTTTTGTTTTTTGTTTTTTTTTACCTGGAACATCGAATTTTCAAATTTTCCGTAAATAACGCACCGACATTTACCAATTAGAACACCATTTAACATTTTCCGAAGATTTTACTTGTACATTGGGGGCGCGAGCGGGGGGGACGGATGTGATGTTGGGGCGCGCGCGCGCCCCAACATCACCTTCCCCCCTCCAAACAAATTAGAGTGGTCGGTGTTCTGTAGAAGCGTATCTGGATATTTACCAAAAAAAATATTTAGGTTTGGCTATAAATTCCTAAACTCATTTCACCCTAAATAATTTAGGTGACTGAAATAGGAATCTAATTGAATCTTTAATTTCCTGAATAGTATGCTAGAATTCATTTTTCTTCGAGTTATATCGAATACATTAATACGGACTTTAGGGGCTTTTTTCGTAATGTTACTGTAAAAATTATTTTTTATTGTTACAAATTACGATGCTTTAAAAAAAGCAAAAATAAATTCTTGCGTTTTTTATTTACTACTGAAAACCATAACTTTAGTAAAGGTATTTTTTGTTTAAACAAAATAAAACATTTTCACTAAGAGTTGAGTAAAAATAATTAGTTCATTATATTCTGCGATCATTATTTGAAAAATACTGCAATTTTCATTAAAATTGGTTAATTTCCTGATTTTTGGTGAATTTTTAAGTAAAGGGAGGAGTCAAAATGTGTATACAATTTGAGCGTCGGCATTCATTTTGCGACCACGTGTGGTTAATTTAAATTAAATTTCAATCACATGGTTACATTATCAATAATCATGTAATTAAACCCATTGAAAATTTACCGATATTGTAAACATATTTTGTTTACATTAAGCCTGTGGTGTTTTTTTAGTGATGCAATGTTGTCAAGTGAGCTTTAAAAAAAAACCGCGAGATCAGGAGAAAGAAATGTCCAGAAAATCGCTAGATTTTTAACTTATCGGGGTTTGTATTACTGTACACATAGATTCGAAAAAGTTGTCAAAAAACAAATATATAACAAATAAATGTTATCAAAGGCAAGATAAGTTACTTTTCTACCTAACTGGACATATTTTCAGGCTTTTATTCAATGTAACATGTTTATTCAGCTCGAAAACCATACAGTGTTTACCAATGTATTGGAACATTCAAGATGGAGTCTGATTCTCTCTTTAACACGGTGAGTTTGGGAAAATATGTTATAAAAAAAACGGATAAAATACTGTTAAAAACTTGCTCAATACATGTTACTGTGACATAGGTTGACATTTATTCGGCGGGTTTTTAATAGTATTTTGTGTAGTTTTTTTATTTATAACACCTTTTTCCAAACTTACGGTGTTAAAGAGGGTGTGCGACGCCATCTTGAATTTTCAAATACATCGGTAAACACTGTATGTTTTTCGAGCTGAATAAATATGTTACATTGAATAAAAACACGAAAAATATATCCAGTTTGGCAGAAAAGTAACTTATCTTGCCTTTGATAACATTTATTTGTTATATATTTGTTTTTTGACAACTTTTTCGAATCTATGTGTACAGTAATACAAACCCCTTCGGAGGTTGGAATGCCCCCCCACCTAAAATGTACTTGGAAACATCGATTTTATAGTGAGATTTAAGAATGGTTAGTCGAAAAAAAGGTGAAAAACAAAACAAATAATCAATAAATAATTGTTACCAAAGGCAATAAATGCTACTTTTTTTTACTTACATGAATGAGTTTATTTTATGTTTTAAAGTATTTTCAATCGCTTTTCGGGTTTTCTTTATTTTTTAATAATCTAATGCGGGTGTGGTGGTGCCAAATATCTCCAGATTTTCTAGAATTCCCCGCTAGATTGCAAACGAAATCTCCAGATCTAGCAGGAAAACCGCTAAATTGTAACAGTGGTCACGTGACAGGAAGCGGTAATAAATAATTGTCCCTAAATAAAAAATGGCCTCTCGGTAAAAAGAAAAACACCTATTTATCATAGAAAATTTAAGTATAATGTTATAATTAAAAAGAAATATATAAAAACACACATGGATATAGTAAACATATACCAAAACGTGGAAGCCATCCGTCCAGTGTTTTTTTAGACAATTAATTCCGAACGAACCAACATTTACATTTTTATATATATGGATATATATATATTTATATATATTTATATATATATTTATATATATTTATATATATTGATATATATATATTTATATATATAATTCTATATATTTATATATATATGTATATGTATATATATATTTATATATATATATTTATATATATATTTATTTGCATATATTTATATATATGTATATTTATATATTAATATATATATATATTTAAATATATATATACTTGTATATATTTATATATATATATTTATATATATATATATTTATATATATATTTATATTTATATACATTTATATTCATATATTTATGTATATATTTATATATATATTTATGTATATATTTATATATATATTTATATATATTTATATATATATATATTTATATATATTTATGTATATATATATTTATATATATATTTATATATATATTGTATTGTGTATATTTATATATATATTTATATATTTATATTTATATATATATATATATATATTTATATATATTAATATATGCATATGTCAAATACAGAAATTCAGGTATGATACAAATGGTCAAACATTAATTCCATTTTAACATAAAATGGCTGTTATATGCTCAAAAATATTGCAAGTTCCAATTCAACCCAGCGATGGACCATTTAGGTCAATCAATCTATCATAAAGTAAAATTTTTAAAAAATTCTACATGTACCAACACTTACTAAACTTCTCTTTTTCTCTTCATCAGCATCGAGTAAGATCATAATCTAACCAACAGACATAAGCATTGTTATTGTACATAATAATTATTTAAGAAAAAAACCACAAAGTATAAATATACATAATTTTAAATAAATTAATAAAATTATAATAATTTTGTGTGCGATAAAAGGGGCCAGCTCGCCTACTCAGATGGTCCTTAACACCCCAGAACATATCCGATAAAAATGTTCACAACGAAAGAGGCTACAAATAATTGGAGATATTGGAGGCCGGTAAGATTAAGAGCATGCAAATGAAAAACCAGAGGACAGCTGAGTACAACAGAAGATTAAGGGTTATTCTTAAATCGCACCCAACAGTCGCAATAAGATATATGTCATCAATGGCAGGACAGTAGCGATCATTCAATATGCCGTACGTATACTAGACTGGAATTTAGATAAATGAAAATGTTGGGATGCAAAAATGATTAAAATGCTTTCAATTTATGGGCTTTTGTTAAGAAACGAGATTTAGTTTGATTGTATCTAATGATTGAGGCCTATTTATAGTTTAAGTTATGGCATATATAGAGGAAGGAAGTCTGACTAAATACATTTCTAAATGCAATGAAAACTCATCTTTATGAAGTGAAACAGAAAAGATACTAAGACCTAGAGTGAAAAGAAACTAGACCACTCTGAATAACTATTTGGAAAGAAACTAGACGGAGTATTCTTTAAGAAAACAGCATTTAGAATTAATGAGATATGGAATTGGTTAGTCAATGACGATTTTAAAAGATCACTTTAATGACAGCCCAAGAACAAGTCACTCGTACTAGGTCCATCAAACACTACATTGACAAAACTGAAAAACCACTCACGTACATATTTCATTAAAGGGGAGAAACATTAGCGCATCAGAATCAGAAAACCATATGCTAGATCAATATCAATATAAAAACTGGGGACATGACAATGTAGATCAGGTCTTATACTGGAATATATGCAAACTCTATGAATTAAAACACAATGAGAAGTATTATCAGCATATACCAGAAGTGATACAGGAAAATGACAATATCGAACTTCTATGGGGCATGCGTATACAAACTGATAAGGTCTTTGAACATTTCAAAACTGACATAATTTTTCTAAACCAAAACAAGATAAATTGTTCTATCATTGGCATTGGCATTATCGATACCAGAGTGCAAAAGAATTAACATGCAAAAATAAAGAATATCAAGATTTGAGATTGGAATAAGACTATGGAAAAATAAAGAAGTCAAGGTAATTCCTGTTGGAATTGGAACACTTGAACGAAAATGTAGATTGATGAGATAATTTCTTTTACAATTTTGCGAAGAATTTGCCGGTGAGGAACAGCGAATATGTTAAGTTACAGCTTGAATGCCTAAGGTCAAAGAAATTGACCTGATGTTCAAAAATAAATTCAGCTAAAAACATTGAGACTACTCTGAAATAATAATAATAATAATAATAATAATAATAATAATAATAATAATAACAACAACAAAATTATTAATAATAGAATTATTAATAATAAAATTATTATTATTATTATTATTATTATTATTATTATTATTATTATTATTGGAAGATGAGTGGGGGGAGGAGGAAGTTAAATACATGTGAAAAACTATTCGACCGCAAAAAGAAACCTCACTGACCTACAAAATATTTTATAGATGCTGGGACATATCTCAAATAACGTGTTCAGCAATGAAAATGCATCAGAGACCGATCGACGGACAGTTACTTCTAGAGATATTTGGACGCGTCTCTTGTGGAAATACAGCATGTTTGATGTGTATCCAGTTAATAACCGTATATACATCGAACAAAATCTGTTTTAAATTTGTCTAAATGAACTAAAATTTCGAGAATATCTGTTAACTGTTTGTTAAAGTTATCGCTTTACATAAAACTAATGTAATTGATTTTGATTAAAACTATAAGGATTTTAGATATAAGATTTAGTAGTTTGATATTTTGATTTTCAGTCGCTCCGTTCAGTCTCGAAAGACAAAGGATACCCCCTGTAGGAGCAACTGCGCGTGTAATTGTGTGGCAAGGATTGCGCAATTACCAGCCACACCTCTCCTGAATCGGCACTGCTTGAGTCCAGTGGCAAGGGGAAGTCCAGGACGACTGGAAACAATGCCGAGATAAGCAGAGAGTATATACATATACATATATATGGAAGTCACAAATGTTATATGTTTTCCGCTTAACTCGGTATTGTTTCCAGTCACCCTGAACCTCCACTTTCGACTGCTATTCAACAATGTCGACTCAGGAGAAGTGTAGATGTAGATTGCGCAACTCTTATCGCAAAAATTTCACGCGCAGGCAGCCTTAGCGTGGGTCTGCATAGTCTGTCAAGACTGGCAGCCTTAGCGTGGGTCTGCATAGTCTGTCAAGACTGGCAGCCTTAGCGTGGGTCTGCATAGTCTGTCAAGACAGAAGAAAGCCTACTTTGATTTTGATCTTTGAAAGCAACATAAAAGAGATGCAATGTCACTCAGTCATCATTTTTTTAATGAGTGATTTTTCTGACAAAGGGAGAAGAAAAAGCTGTATTCTAGGTTGGCAGGATTTTGCGTGAACAGTCGGCAAAGATGGCGGAAATATTTCGTTTCTATGTCTATCCTTGCAGCCATGTCATTAGTAAGGGTGCTGGAGGTAAACGTTTTATCTGGGCTGACGTTATCCGCCTGATAGTCAGGGACTCGAACCTTGGATTAACCACTAAGGAGGCTGTCCTATCAGCAGGTGCAAAGTACTGGGGCTGCTGTATTGCCATTTGGTGAATGGATTCTGGACCATGCAGTAGTCTCTGGTGGGGCCTCTCGATGCCATATTAGTGGGTAATTGTTACGGCTTTATCTTATCATGTGCTACAAAAAAAAATTCTTCGTTCTTTTCTCTCTTTGTTTTCCCCTCTCTGTCCTGCTCTAAGCAAATCTGACGACCTAGTCCACAAACTCCAAAATTCCATCATGACAAGTTTCAATAACAAATACACGATTAAACCCGGATCTGAAACTTCCAACGTAGACCCCCACTACCATGTCTCCTTCTCCAACATCAGGGGTCTACGTTCTAACCTTCCAGAGGATGAAGCCCAATTACAGGAGACTAAACTAGACCTTTTCTTTTTATGTGAAACTGGAATTGGACAGACTATTTCCCTAAATGAGTTCGTAATTAAAGGATACTCTAACCTAACTTCCAAAACTGACCCCCAAGATCGCCATGGGCATGGAATATGTGCCTATATAAAAGATGGCTTTCCATGTGGTAGGGACATCTCCAGAGAAGATCCTAACTTGCCCTATATGTGCTTCCGAGTAGCACTAGCTCACACTACGGCATTTATATTTACTCTCTATCGCCCCCATAACAGCGGAGTTACTATCTTTAAAAGCATATCTGAGAAAATTGACCGAGTTCTATTAGCATATCCTTCAGCTAACATTCACGTATGTGGAGACTTCAATGTTCACAAGACCGATGATGAGGGGAGATTCTGTCATGATTTCTCCATTGCATATGACCTCACTCAGATTGTTCACGAACCCACCCGTGTGCCCGACAATGACGGCCAGTATGCAAGTCTCCTAGACCTCTTTCTCACAACTTGCCCTGAACTATGTTCAGTTTCCGTTCTGTCTCCTCTTGGATCTTCTGACCACTCAGTGGTATCAATTAAGATAAAAATGAAATGTAATAAGTCCTCTGACGTACCTCTCCATCGTACAGTATATCGATACACTATGGCTGATTGGGATAGTTTCCGTACATTTATATCGGATCTTCCTCTGCGTTCCATGTTTAAGGATGTGTCGTCTATAGTATCAGACCTGACAGAATGGTTAATTGTAGGTATAGACAATTTCATACCCTCGAAAAAGTTCCAGCAAAAACCTAACAGCCAGCCATGGTTTTCTCCAGAATGTGCTGCTGCTATTGCGCACAGAAATCACTTTTTCCACTGCTTCCAACGTAATAGATGTATGGAAACTAAAGCCGCTTTCAGGACTGCCAGCAACCATTGTAAGAAAGTAATAAAGAACGCAAGAGAGTTGTATGCTCAGTCCGTCAAGTCCAAAGTAGCTGAGCAGCGGCTTGGTTCCCACCAGTTTTGGCAAATTGCAAACAGAATCTTGAACAGAAGTGCGTGCTCCATCCCAACTATCATCAATGGACCTGAGTTAATCTCGTCAGCATCAGACAAAGCCAAACTCTTTGCCAAGAACTTTGCAGCTAATTCGACCCTTTGCGACCAAGGCTGCCAACCCCCAATATTTCCTCCTGTATCAGAAAATACACTATGTGATATACAAATATCTGTATGTGATGTTGCCAAGCTAATCAAAAACCTTGATTCCAGTAAAGCAACCGGCCCTGACGATATTCCAATTATAGTACTCAAAAAACTTCAACCTGAACTAGCACCCATACTTACAAAACTGTTTAAACGTTGTCTTAAGGAGAATTGCTTCCCATCACCCTGGAAAATCTCATCAGTATGCCCTGTATTTAAGAATTCAGGTGATCGTTCATCCCCCTCTCAATACAGGCCAATAAGTCTCCTGTGCGTCATGAGTAAGTTGTTGGAATCTGTGTTAAATAGAGAAGTAATAAACCATCTCAGCAAAAATAACCTTCTTAGTGACACACAATATGGTTTCCGTTCTGCTAGATCTACAGCAGATGTGCTTACAGTTATATCTCATAGGATTAGCGAATCTCTCGACAGAGGCAACCTTTCTAGGGCAATTGCTCTTGACATATCAAAGGCCTTTGATAGGGTATGGCATAAAGGTTTACTTCACAAGATCTCCAGCTATGGTATTGCTGGAAATGTCTTCTCAATTATTAAATCATTTCTCTCTGATAGGTTCATAAGAGTAGTAGTTGATGGGCAGAAATCAGAAGCTCACAGTATAAATGCTGGAGTCCCTCAGGGGTCGATCCTGGGCCCAACTCTTTTCCTGATCTACATTAATGATCTTCCAAATCACATCCTTACATCATTCGTAGACATTTTTGCTGATGACACTACCATCTATGGTAGCACATCTAAGACAGTAAACGACCAAGTTCTCTCCGATTCTCTCTCCTCTGATCTTGATCACGTTGTACAATGGGGAAAGGAGTGGCTGGTTACTTTTAATGCATCTAAAACCAAGCTTCTATCTTTACATCATAAACGTTCTGATCCCCATCTGGCATCAATTGAAATGAATGGCTCTCGTCTTGGGGAGGCCTCAAGTTTTGACAGGCTTCTGGGCTTGACCTTTACTCCTGATCTTAAATGGAATACGTACATACAAATCTGTTGCCAAGGCCGCTGGAAAAATGGTCGGATCCTTCTATCGATCCAGTAGATATCTCACTGCTGATGCAATTCTCTATCTATATAAGAGCCAGATACGTCCAAGGATGGAGTACTGTTGCCACATATGGGCAGGAGCTGCTAGAAAAGACTTGTCCTGCCTTGATAGAGTTCAAAATAGACTTCGGGGCTTGGTGGGAGATGTCCTTTTCTCTTCGCTGCAACCTCTGTCTCACAGAAGAGATGTTGCGAGTTTGTCTCTGCTTTATCGTTATTTTCATGGAAAGTGTTCGACTGAGCTTCAATCTATGGCCCCCCCTCGCCAAACTTTTACAAGAAACACTAGACTAGCTGAAAACATTATCAATAATTTTCCCCACTCTTTATCTGTACCTAAACCTAAACGTAGATTCCATGATCAAAGTTTCTTCCTTAGAACTGCACGCCTTCCGTTTTCCTGCTTTCCAGCTTTCTATAATATGGTTGTCTTCAAGTCCAACGTGAACAAGTTTCTGATGAGCCGTTCCACTTAGGTTAACAAATTTACCGAACTTCCATTACTATCGATTACTATATTGTCCTTTTGACTATTTTACACTCTTTAACCCTTATCCTTGAGTGGCCTATCGGCCTTGATAAGTGGTGACGTCTATGTAAAAAAAAAAAGCTGTTTCCCATCCTGGAACGAATATTTTTCTCATTCTTTATAAAATTTAACCTGAAATTGCGCATGCGTTTGATACGAATTCATCGTTTTTGGTCAGTAAATTATTGATATCATAGTATTGTAATGTGGCAGCTTATTTTCTGTTTGACGTAACTGCAACAGCTTGTCTGTTCATTTGTGAACTGAGGGTTTTATCGCTTTATCGAGTATCTAATTGTCTTCTCTCTTACATATCGAACTAATGTGGTGCCATTTTTATATGCATGATGTGAGGAGGTTGTGGTTGTAGTAGAGCGTTTCACTTCACAACAAAATACCCTAATGTTGACTTTCTATCTAAAAGGACTTCGTCTTTGCTCTTACCATGTACGCCGCCTGTTATTTGTTTCTTGTAACATTTGAATGCGGGTCTAGATTATTTTAGTGGTATTAAGGATGCAAGCGTCATTTACAATAATCGCTCGCTTTATTTTAGTCATAAAACCGCACTGTCGTTTTCGATTGAAATACATTTCATCACATTTCATCTTAACTAGCATGGTTTCACATCTGACACTGCCTACATTTCATCCTTTTTATTATCATCTTGCTGTTTGACTACTTTCTATCATTTTCCTTTTTTCATGGCGGCCGACGCAGTAACAATCACTAAGAGGTGCCGCCATATTTCATCTAAACTGGCACTCATATACAAATAACTACTGTAGGTCATATTTTCATGGTTTTTCTACATGTCTTACGTTTTATTCTATTTTCTTGCCTTTTTTCCTTCCTTTTTCGTCTATTCTGGTGTGTCGTCAAACAGTGCATCTCATCTTTCAAAACTTGGAAGGCTGTAGAAAACAAGGAAACTAATTGATAGGAAACTAAAGTCTTTTTATATTTCTACAAAGATGCGTCCACATATTTCTTGAAATAGCTTTGTCCGTTGATTTATGATCCATTTTCTTTGCTGAACGTGTTTGATTTTAGATGCCTCTAAACATCTTTATAAAAAGCTTCGTCGGGCAATCGGTTTGTCACACAAACATGTTTAAAATCACATTTACGCATTTGTCTGTCACAGGTACATTTGTAATATCTCTGTAAAATGCCCTATGCATTGACTGGTCGATCTATCACAGTTCATTTTAAACGAGTGGGCTATTTGTTAATGCACACATCTTAAGAATGAAGCCAATATCGAGTTTCTTCGGGGATATATATATATATATATATATATATATATATATATATATATATATATATATATATATATATATACATATATATATATACTAGCAAAAGTACCCGTCGTTGACTGGGTTCAAAAACAGCCTACAGAAAATTGGCTCTGATTTATGAAAGTATGATAGGTTATGAAAAGGAAGGGTTGTAAATTTTGTGTTGACTTTGGGGGTATCAAAACCAAAGCAAAATATGATGAGAGTAAAAATAAAATAGATAAACCCCATAATTTATTTTACCATACCTGTTCACACTGAAACATTTATCACAATATTCTGTGGATCTATATTAAAAAAAAAAAAAACTTGTTAAACTTTGTGACATATTTCCATTTTATGGAGGTCAGGTGCGAACGAACACCCCATAATTTTATTATACCATATTTCTTCAAACTGAAACATAATTATCAAAGTATACTTACGCAGATAGATATGAAAAGTCTTTATTAAAGTGTGTGCCTATTTCCATTCTATGGAGGCCAGGCACGAATATAGACCCCACAATTTTATTATACCATCCCTATTTAAGTTAAAAAATACTTATCAAAGTATTATTGTGTACATCTATATCAAAAACATTTGTTAACGTTTTTTTTTTTAGTTTTTTAGTTTTTGTTTCAATACTTTGGTGAACCAGGCGCGAACGTAGACCCCACAATTTTAATTAATCATCATTATGCCAAATCAAACATACACATTCCCCTTTCTCGATACATTATATGCGATCAGTTTTCTATAATAGTCAACCATATAGGAGCCTATTCGTGACCAGACACACACACACACATTCAGCTATATATATATATATATATATATATATATATATATATATATATATATATATATATTGTATTTATTTATATTTTTAATTTTTTTCTTTATCTTATCTTTTTATGTTGATAAGTTTTGTATTTCATATTTCTTTTTTTTAACTATTTTACTTATTACTTATTTTTACTTATTCAATAACATTGTTATATTTTATAATAATAGTTTTCAGTATCAAATTTATTCAAACTGCATGAAAAACGAAGTAAAATAACAGATTTGTTACGTAATCACAAAATATAATATTTGCGTTTCGATGGCCAGTATAATAAGCGATAGCAAAAACATTGGTTTTATGATTTCTTTGCGAAAACCGCTATTTATTTAACACAATTACAAAAGAACATTATAATTATATTTTATAAGAATTCAATTTAATTTTTCGAATAGGTTAATTCAACGAATAGTAAAGAAAGAAAAAAAAAGAGAATAAAGAGTATGATTTTTAATGATAATAATAAAAAGCGAATGAGTTGATTAATTATGAAAGAAGCTGAGTTACAAGAAAAGCTAAAATTAAAATTATATTAAAATTATATTTTACAAAGAAAAGAGGTAAATTATAAATAATAAAACTATATAATTATTCAAAGATAAAATATTTAAAGATAATAAAATCTTATGTAAGAAAATACTAAACTTATACATGTATCCAAAATGAATGTATCCAAAATGAATGTATCCAAAATGAATGTATCACAAATAAATGTATCCCAAATACGTGTATCACAAATAAATGTATCAGAAACAAATGTGTCACAAATAAATGTATCACAAATAAATGTATCACAAATACGTGTATCACAAATAAATGTATCACAAATAAATGTGTCACAAATAAATGTATCACAATAAATGTATCAGTAATAAATGTATCAGAAATAAATGTATCAGAAATAAATGTATCACAAATAAATGTATCAGAAATAAATGTGTCACAAATAAATGTATAACAAATAAATGAATCACAAATAAATGTATCACAAATAAATGTATCACAAACAAATGTATCACAAATAAATGTGTCACAAATAAATGTATAACAAATAAATGTATAAATAAATGTATCACAAATAAATGTATCAGAAATAAATGTGTCACAAATAAATGTATCACAAATACGTGTATCACAAATAAATGTATCACAAATAAATGTGCCACAAATAAATGTATCACAAATAAATACATCAGAAATAAATGTATCACAAATAAATGTATCATAGATAAATGTATCAGAAATAAACGTGTCATAAATACGTGTATCACAAATAAATGTATCACAAATAAATGTGTCACAAATAAATGTATCACAATAAATGTATCAGTAATAAATGTATCACAAATAAATGTATCAGAAATAAATGTGTCACAAATAAATGTATCAGAAATAAATGTATCATAAATAAATGTATCAAAAATAAATGTATCAGAAATACGTGTATCACAAATACGTGTATCACAAATAAATGTATCAGAAATAAATGTGTCACGAATAAATGTATCACAATAAATGTATCAGTAATAAATGTATCAGAAATAAATGTATCAGAAATAAATGTGTCACAAATAAATGTATCAGAAATAAATGTATGACAAATAAATGTATCAAAAATAAATGTATCAAAAATAATTGTATCACAAATACGTGTATCACAAATAAATGTATCATAAATAAATGTGTCACAAATAAATGTATCACAATAAATGTATCAGTAATAAATGTATCACAAATAAATGTATCAGAAATAAATGTGTCACAAATAAATGTATCAGAAATAAATGTATCACAAGTAAATGTATCAAAAATAAATGTATCAGAAATAAATGTATCACAAATACGTGTATCACAAATAAATGTATCACAAATAAATGTGTCAAAAATAAATGTATCACAATAAATGTATCAGTAATAAATGTATCACAAATTAATGTATCAGAAATAAATGTGTCACAAATAAATGTATCATAAATAAATGTATCAGAAATAAATGTATCACAAATACGTGTATCACAAATAAATGTATCGCAAATAAATGTGTCACAAATAAATGTATCACAATAAATGTATCAGTAATAAATGTATCACAAATAAATGTATCACAAATACGTGTATCACAAATAAAAGTAACAAAATAAATAGTTAAACAACATTCTCGCCTTCTTTCTTAGTTTAATTTAATCTGAATTTCTAAAATAAACAACGCAATCAATATGAAACAAGTTCTTTCTTGATGTTGACGTTATATTTTAAGTCATGTTATTACTGTATTTGTTCAAATATGAACGTCAAATGAGAATAATACAAATGCTTACTTTCAAATTTACAGGATACACAATGAGACTGGCGGTAATTGCATACACGTTTTGCTTTTACATCACAAATAATTTCTTTTTACTTATGTATTGCTCTGGAATTTACGTTTTAATTATGAACAATGAAGTGGGCGTGTCTTTTTAACGTATATACTTAAGTAAACGTGGGTTTAAAGAAGTATTGTTTGCTTAGTGTGGCGTCATTTCACAATTTCAGCATATATAAATATGTATTTTCTATACTATTAGCATTTCAGCATGTATAAATATGTATTTTCTATAATATTAGCATTTCGGCATATATAAATATGTATTTTCTATAATATTAGCATTTCAGCATATATAAATATGTATTTTCTATAATATTAGCATTTCGGCATATATAAATATGTATTTTCTATAATATTAGCATTTCGGCATATATAAATATGTATTTTCTATAATATTAGCATTTCGGCATATATAAATATGTATTTTCTATAATATTAGCATTTCGGCATGTATAAATATGTATTTTCTATAATATTAGCATTTCCGCATATATAAATATGTATTTTCTATAATATTAGCATTTCAGCATATATAAATATGTATTTTCTATAATATTAGCATTTCGGCATATATAAATATGTATTTTCTATAATATTAGCATTTCGGCATATATAAATATGTATTTTCTATAATATTAGCATTTCGGCATATATAAATATGTATTTTCTATAATATTAGCATTTCGGCATATATAAATATGTATTTTCTATAATATTAGCATTTCGGCATGTATAAATATGTATTTTCTATAATATTAGCATTTCGGCATATATAAATATGTATTTTCTATAATATTAGCATTTCAGCATATATAAATATGTATTTTCTATAATATTAGCATTTCGGCATATATAAATATGTATTTTCTATAATATTAGCATTTCGGCATATATAAATATGTATTTTCTATAATATTAGCATTTCGGCATATATAAATATGTATTTTCTATAATATATGCATTTCGGCATGTATAAATATGTATTTTCTATAATATTAGCATTTCAGCATATATAAATATGTATTTTCTATAATATTAGCATTTCGGCATATATAAATATGTATTTTCTATAATATTAGCATTTCGGCATATATAAATATGTATTTTCTATAATATTAGCATTTCGGCATATATAAATATGTATTTTCTATAATATTAGCATTTCAGCATATATAAATATGTATTTTCTATAATATTAGCATTTCAGCATATATAAATATGTATTTTCTATAATATTAGCATTTCGGCATATATAAATATGTATTTTCTATAATATTAGCATTTCAGCATATATAAATATGTATTTTCTATAATATTAGCATTTCGGCATATATAAATATGTATTTTCTATAATATTAGCATTTCGGCATATATAAATATGTATTTTCTATAATATTAGCATTTCGGCATATATAAATATGTATTTTCTATAATATTAGCATTTCAGCATATATAAATATGTATTTTCTATAATATTAGCATTTCGGCATGTATAAATATGTATTTTCTATAATATTAGCATTTCCGCATGTATAAATATGTACTTTCTATAATATTAGCATTTCCGCATGTATAAATATGTATTTTCTATAATATTAGCATTTCGGCATGTATAAATATGTATTTTCTATAATATTAGCATTTCCGCATGTATAAATATGTATTTTCTATAATATTAGCATTTCAGCATATATAAATATGTATTTTCTATAATATTAGCATTTCGGCATGTATAAATATGTATTTTCTATAATATTAGCATTTCCGCATATATAAATATGTATTTTCTATAATATTAGCATTTCCGCATATATAAATATGTATTTTCTATAATATTAGCATTTCGGCATATATAAATATGTATTTTCTATAATATTAGCATTTAAGCATATATAAATATGTATTTTCTAAAATATTAGCATTTCGGCATATATAAATATGTATTTTCTATAATATTAGCATTTCGGCATGTATAAATATGTATTTTCTATAATATTAGCATTTCCGCATGTATAAATATGTATTTTCTATAATATTAGCATTTCAGCATATATAAATATGTATTTTCTATAATATTAGCATTTCGGCATGTATAAATATGTACTTTCTATAATATTAGCATTTCCGCATGTATAAATATGTATTTTTTATAATATTAGCATTTCAGCATATATAAATATGTATTTTCTATAATATTAGCATTTCGGCATATATAAATATGTATTTTCTATAATATTAGCATTTCGGCATATATAAATATGTATTTTCTATAATATTAGCATTTCAGCATATATAAATATGTATTTTCTATAATATTAGCATTTCGGCATATATAAATATGTATTTTCTATAATATTAGCATTTCTGCATATATAAATATGTATTTTCTATAATATTAGCATTTCGGCATATATAAATATGTATTTTCTATAATATTAGCATTTCCGCATATATAAATATGTATTTTCTATAATATTAGCATTTCGGCATATATAAATATGTATTTTCTATAATATTAGCATTTCAGCATATATAAATATGTATTTTCTATAATATTAGCATTTCGGCATATATAAATATGTATTTTCTATAATATTAGCATTTCAGCATATATAAATATGTACTTTCTATAATATTAGCATTTCCGCATATATAAATATGTATTTTCTATAATATTAGCATTTCGGCATATATAAATATGTATTTTCTATAATATTAGCATTTCAGCATATATAAATATGTATTTTCTATAATATTAGCATTTCCGCATATATAAATATGTATTTTCTATAATATTAGCATTTCTGCATATATAAATATGTATTTTCTATAATATTAGCATTTCGGCATATATAAATATGTATTTTCTATAATATTAGCATTTCCGCATATATAAATATGTATTTTCTATAATATTAGCATTTCGGCATATATAAATATGTATTTTCTATAATATTAGCATTTCAGCATATATAAATATGTATTTTCTATAATATTAGCATTTCGGCATATATAAATATGTATTTTCTATAATATTAGCATTTCGGCATATATAAATATGTATTTTCTATAATATTAGCATTTCAGCATATATAAATATGTATTTTCTATAATATTAGCATTTCCGCATATATAAATATGTATTTTATATAATATTAGCATTTCTGCATATATAAATATGTATTTTCTATAATATTAGCATTTCGGCATATATAAATATGTATTTTCTATAATATTAGCATTTCAGCATATATAAATATGTATTTTCTATAATATTAGCATTTCGGCATATATAAATATGTATTTTCTATAATATTTGCATTTCAGCATATATAAATATGTATTTTCTATAATATTAGCATTTCGGCATATATAAATATGTATTTTCTATAATATTAGCATTTCAGCATATATAAATATGTACTTTCTATAATATTAGCATTTCCGCATATATAAATATGTATTTTCTATAATATTAGCATTTCCGCATATATAAATATGTATTTTCTATAATATTAGCATTTCCGCATATATAAATATGTATTTTCTATAATATTAGCATTTCGGCATATATAAATATGTATTTTCTATAATATTAGCATTTCAGCATATATAAATATGTATTTTCTATAATATTAGCATTTCTGCATATATAAATATGTATTTTCTATAATATTAGCATTTCCGCATATATAAATATGTATTTTCTATAATATTAGCATTTCTGCATATATAAATATGTATTTTCTATAATATTAGCATTTCGGCATATATAAATATGTATTTTCTATAATATTAGCATTTCCGCATATATAAATATGTATTTTCTATAATATTAGCATTTCCGCATATATAAATATGTATTTTCTATAATATTAGCATTTCTGCATATATAAATATGTATTTTCTATAATATTAGCATTTCGGCATATATAAATATGTATTTTCTATAATATTAGCATTTCAGCATATATAAATATGTACTTTCTATAATATTAGCATTTCCGCATAAATAAATATGTATTTTCTATAATATTAGCATTTCCGCATATATAAATATGTATTTTCTATAATATTAGCATTTCGGCATATATAAATATGTATTTTCTATAATATTAGCATTTCGGCATATATAAATATGTATTTTCTATAATATTAGCATTTCAGCATATATAAATATGTATTTTCTAAAATATTAGCATTTCGGCATATATAAATATGTATTTTCTATAATATTAGCATTTCGGCATGAATAAATATGTATTTTCTATAATATTAGCATTTCCGCATGTATAAATATGTATTTTCTATAATATTAGCATTTCAGCATATATAAATATGTATTTTCTATAATATTAGCATTTCGGCATATATAAATATGTATTTTCTATAATATTAGCATTTCGGCATGTATAAATATGTATTTTCTATAATATTAGCATTTCCGCATGTATAAATATGTACTTTCTATAATATTAGCATTTCCGCATGTATAAATATGTATTTTCTATAATATTAGCATTTCGGCATATATAAATATGTATTTTCTATAATATTAGCATTTCGGCATATATAAATATGGATTTTCTATAATATTAGCATTTCCGCATATATAAATATGTATTTTCTATAATATTAGCATTTCGGCATATATAAATATGTATTTTCTATAATATTAGCATTTCGGCATGTATAAATATGTATTTTCTATAATATTAGCATTTCCGCATATATAAATATGTATTTTCTATAATATTAGCATTTCGGCATATATAAATATGTATTTTCTATAATATTAGCATTTCGGCATATATAAATATGTATTTTCTATAATATTAGCATTTAAGCATATATAAATATGTATTTTCTAAAATATTAGAATTTCGGCATATATAAATATGTATTTTCTATAATATTAGCATTTCGGCATGTATAAATATGTATTTTCTATAATATTAGCATTTCCGCATGTATAAATATGTATTTTCTATAATATTAGCATTTCAGCATATATAAATATGTATTTTCTATAATATTAGCATTTCGGCATGTATAAATATGTACTTTCTATAATATTAGCATTTCCGCATGTATAAATATGTATTTTTTATAATATAAGCATTTCAGCATATATAAATATGTATTTTCTATAATATTAGCATTTCGGCATATATAAATATGTATTTTCTATAATATTAGCATTTCGGCATATATAAATATGTATTTTCTATAATATTAGCATTTCAGCATATATATAAATATGTATTTTCTATAATATTAGCATTTCCGCATATATAAATATGTATTTTCTATAATATTAGCATTTCTGCATATATAAATATGTATTTTCTATAATATTAGCATTTCGGCATATATAAATATGTATTTTCTATAATATTAGCATTTCCGCATATATAAATATGTATTTTCTATAATATTAGCATTTCGGCATATATAAATATGTATTTTCTATAATATTAGCATTTCAGCATATATAAATATGTATTTTCTATAATATTAGCATTTCGGCATATATAAATATGTATTTTCTATAATATTAGCATTTCAGCATATATAAATATGTACTTTCTATAATATTAGCATTTCCGCATATATAAATATGTATTTTCTATAATATTAGCATTTCGGCATATATAAATATGTATTTTCTATAATATTAGCATTTCAGCATATATAAATATGTATTTTCTATTATATTAGCATTTCCGCATATATAAATATGTATTTTCTATAATATTAGCATTTCTGCATATATAAATATGTATTTTCTATAATATTAGCATTTCGGCATATATAAATATGTATTTTCTATAATATTAGCATTTCCGCATATATAAATATGTATTTTCTATAATATTAGCATTTCGGCATATATAAATATGTATTTTCTATAATATTAGCATTTCAGCATATATAAATATGTATTTTCTATAATATTAGCATTTCGGCATATATAAATATGTATTTTCTATAATATTAGCATTTCAGCATATATAAATATGTACTTTCTATAATATTAGCATTTCCGAATATATAAATATGTATTTTCTATAATATTAGCATTTCGGCATATATAAATATGTATTTTCTATAATATTAGCATTTCGGCATATATAAATATGTATTTTCTATAATATTAGCATTTCGGCATATATAAATATGTATTTTCTATAATATTAGCATTTCAGCATATATAAATATGTATTTTCTATAATATTAGCATTTCCGCATATATAAATATGTATTTTCTATAATATTAGCATTTCTGCATATATAAATATGTATTTTCTATAATATTAGCATTTCGGCATATATAAATATGTATTTTCTATAATATTAGCATTTCCGCATATATAAATATGTATTTTCTATAATATTAGCATTTCGGCATATATAAATATGTATTTTCTATAATATTAGCATTTCAGCATATATAAATATGTATTTTCTATAATATTAGCATTTCGGCATATATAAATATGTATTTTCTATAATATTAGCATTTCAGCATATATAAATATGTACTTTCTATAATATTAGCATTTCCGCATATATAAATATGTATTTTCTATAATATTAGCATTTCCGCATATATAAATATGTATTTTCTATAATATTAGCATTTCCGCATATATAAATATGTATTTTCTATAATATTAGCATTTCGGCATATATAAATATGTATTTTCTATAATATTAGCATTTCAGCATATATAAATATGTATTTTCTATAATATTAGCATTTCTGCATATATAAATATGTATTTTCTATAATATTAGCATTTCGGCATATATAAATATGTATTTTCTATAATATTAGCATTTCTGCATATATAAATATGTATTTTCTATAATATTAGCATTTCGGCATATATAAATATGTATTTTCTATAATATTAGCATTTCCGCATATATAAATATGTATTTTCTATAATATTAGCATTTCCGCATAAATAAATATGTATTTTCTATAATATTAGCATTTCCGCATATATAAATATGTATTTTCTATAATATTAGCATTTCCGCATATATAAATATGTATTTTCTATAATATTAGCATTTCGGCATATATAAATATGTATTTTCTATAATATTAGCATTTCAGCATATATAAATATGTATTTTCTAAAATATTAGCATTTCGGCATATATAAATATGTATTTTCTATAATATTAGCATTTCGGCATGTATAAATATGTATTTTCTATAATATTAGCATTTCCCCATGTATAAATATGTATTTTCTATAATATTAGCATTTCAGCATATATAAATATGTATTTTCTATAATATTAGCATTTCGGCATATATAAATATGTATTTTCTATAATATTAGCATTTCGGCATGTATAAATATGTATTTTCTATAATATTAGCATTTCCGCATGTATAAATATGTACTTTCTATAATATTAGCATTTCCGCATGTATAAATATGTATTTTCTATAATATTAGCATTTCGGCATATATAAATATGTATTTTCTATAATATTAGCATTTCGGCATATATAAATATGGATTTTCTATAATATTAGCATTTCCGCATATATAAATATGTATTTTCTATAATATTAGCATTTCGGCCTATATAAATATGTATTTTTTATAATATTAGCATTTCGGCATGTATAAATATGTATTTTCTATAATATTAGCATTTCCGCATATATAAATATGTATTTTCTATAATATTAGCATTTCGGCATATATAAATATGTATTTTCTATAATATTAGCATTTCGGCATGTATAAATATGTATTTTCTATAATATTAGCATTTCGGCATGTATAAATATGTATTTTCTATAATATTAGCATTTCCGCATATATAAATATGTATTTTCTATAATATTAGCATTTCGGCATGTATAAATATGTATTTTCTATAATATTAGCATTTTCGCATATATAAATATGTATTTTCTATAATATTAGCATTTCGGCATGTATAAATATGTATTTTCTATAATATTAGCATTTCCGCATATATAAATATGTATTTTCTATAATATTAGCATTTCCGCATATATAAATATGTATTTTCTATAATATTAGCATTTCCGCATATATAAATATGTATTTTCTATAATATTAGCATTTCCGCATATATAAATATGTATTTTCTATAATATTAGCATTTCGGCATATATAAATATGTATTTTCTATAATATTAGCATTTCAGCATATATAAATATGTATTTTCTATAATATTAGCATTTCAGCATATATAAATATGTATTTTCTATAATATTAGCATTTCGGCATGTATAAATATGTATTTTCTATAATATTAGCATTTCAGCATATATAAATATGTATTTTCTATAATATTAGCATTTCAGCATATATAAATATGTATTTTCTATAATATTAGCATTTCAGCATATATAAATATGTATTTTCTATAATATTAGCATTTCGGCATGTATAAATATGTATTTTCTATAATATTAGCATTTCAGCATATATAAATATGTATTTTCTATAATATTAGCATTTCGGCATATATAAATATGTATTTTCTATAATATTAGCATTTCGGCATATATAAATATGTATTTTCTATAATATTAGCATTTCGGCATATATAAATATGTATTTTCTATAATATTAGCATTTCAGCATATATAAATATGTATTTTCTATAATATTAGCATTTCGGCATGTATAAATATGTATTTTCTATAATATTAGCATTTCCGCATATATAAATATGTATTTTCTATAATATTAGCATTTCGGCATATATAAATATGTATTTTCTATAATATTAGCATTTCCGCATGTATAAATATGTATTTTCTATAATATTAGCATTTCGGCATATATAAATATGTATTTTCTATAATATTAGCATTTCGGCATGTATAAATATGTATTTTCTATAATATTAGCATTTCAGCATATATAAATATGTATTTTCTATAATATTAGCATTTCGGCATGTATAAATATGTATTTTCTATAATATTATCATTTCAGCATATATAAATATGTATTTTCTATAATATTAGCATTTCGGCATGTATAAATATGTATTTTCTATAATATTAGCATTTCGGCATGTATAAATATGTATTTTCTATAATATTAGCATTTCAGCATATATACATATGTATTTTCTATAATATTAACATTTCAGCATATATAAATATGTATTTTCTATAATATTAGCATTTCGGCATGTATAAATATGTATTTTCTATAATATTAGCATTTCGGCATATATAAATATGTATTTTCTATAATATTAGCATTTCGGCATGTATAAATATGTATTTTCTATAATATTAGCATTTAAGCATATATAAATATGTATTTTCTATAATATTATCATTTCAGCATATATAAATATGTATTTTCTATAATATTAGCATTTCGGCATGTATAAATATGTATTTTCTATAATATTAGCATTTCGGCATATATAAATATGTATTTTCTATAATATTAGCATTTCAGCATATATAAATATGTATTTTCTATAATATTAGCATTTCGGCATGTATAAATATGTATTTTCTATAATATTAGCATTTCGGCATATATAAATATGTATTTTCTATAATATTAGCATTTCGGCATGTATAAATATGTATTTTCTATAATATTAGCATTTCCGCATCTATAAATATGTATTTTCTATAATATTAGCATTTCCGCATATATAAATATGTATTTTCTATAATATTAGCATTTCGGCATGTATAAATATGTATTTTCTATAATATTAGCATTTCAGCATATATAAATATGTATTTTCTATAATATTAGCATTTCAGCATATATAAATATGTTTTTTCTATAATATTAGCATTTCAGCATATATAAATATGTATTTTCTATAATATTAGCATTTCGGCATGTATAAATATGTATTTTCTATAATATAAGCATTTCGGCATGTATAAATATGTATTTTCTATAATATTAGCATTTCAGCATGTATAAATATGTATTTTCTATAATATTAGCTTTCGGCATTTATAAATATTTATTTTCTATAATATTAGCATTTCAGCATATATAAATATGTATTTTCTATAATATTAGCATTTCAGCATATATAAATATGTATTTTCTATAATATTAGCATTTCAGCATATATAAATATGTATTTTCTATAATATTAGCATTTCGGCATGTATAAATATGTATTTTCTATAATATTAGCATTTCGGCATGTATAAATATGTATTTTCTATAATATTAGCATTTCAGCATATATAAATATGTATTTTCTATAATATTAGCATTTCGGCATGTACAAATATGTATTTTCTATAATATTAGCATTTCAGCATATATAAATATGTATTTTCTATAATATTAGCATTTCAGCATGTATAAATATGTATTTTCTATAATATTAGCATTTCGGCATATATAAATATGTATTTTCTATAATATTAGCATTTCCGCATATATAAATATGTATTTTCTATAATACTAGCATTTCCGCATATATAAATATGTATTTTCTATAATATTAGCATTTCGGCATATATAAATATGTATTTTCTATAATATTAGCATTTCGGCATATATAAATATGTATTTTCTATAATATTAGCATTTCGGAATATATAAATATGTATTTTCTATAATATTAGCATTTCGGCATATATAAATATGTATTTTCTTTAATATTAGCATTTCAGCATATATAAATATGTATTTTCTATAATATTAGCATTTCGGCATATATAAATATGTATTTTCTATAATATTAGCATTTCAGCATATATAAATATGTATTTTCTATAATATTAGCATTTCGGCATATATAAATATGTATTTTCTATAATATTAGCATTTCGGCATGTATACATATGTATTTTCTATAATATTAGCATTTCAGCATATATAAATATGTATTTTCTATAATATTAGCATTTCGGCATGTATAAATATGTATTTTCTATAATATTAGCATTTCGGCATATATAAATATGTATTTTCTATAATATTAACATTTCAGCATATATAAATATGTATTTTCTATAATATTAGCATTTCGGCATATATAAATATGTATTTTCTATAATATTAGCATTTCCGCATATATAAATATGTATTTTCTATAATATTAGCATTTCCGCATGTATAAATATGTATTTTCTATAATATTAGCATTTCAGCATATATAAATATGTATTTTCTATAATATTAACATTTCAGAATATATAAATATGTATTTTCTATAATATTAGCATTTCGGCATGTATAAATATGTATTTTCTATAATATTAGAATTTCGGCATATATAAATATGTATTTTCTATAATATTAGCATTTCGGCATGTATAAATATGTATTTTCTATAATATTAGCATTTCAGCATATATAAATATGTATTTTCTATAATATTAGCATTTCGGCATGTATAAATATGTATTTTCTATAATATTAGCATTTCGGCATATATAAATATGTATTTTCTATAATATTAGCATTTCAGCATATATAAATATGTATTTTCTATAATATTAGCATTTCGGCATGTATAAATATGTATTTTCTATAATATTAGCATTTCCGCATATATAAATATGTATTTTCTATAATATTAGCATTTCCGCATATATAAATATGTATTTTCTATAATATTAGCATTTCAGCATATATAAATATGTATTTTCTATAATATTAGCATTTCGGCATGTATAAATATGTATTTTCTATAATATTAGCATTTCAGCATATATAAATATGTATTTTCTATAATATTAGCATTTCAGCATATATAAATATGTATTTTCTATAATATTAGCATTTCGGCATGTATAAATATGTATTTTCTATAATATTAGCATTTCGGCATGTATAAATATGTATTTTCTATAATATTAGCATTTCGGCATATATAAATATGTATTTTCTATAATATTAGCATTTCGGCATGTATAAATATGTATTTTCTATAATATTAGCATTTCCGCATATATAAATATGTATTTTCTATAATATTAGCATTTCCGCATATATAAATATGTATTTTCTATAATATTAGCATTTCAGCATATATAAATATGTATTTTCTATAATATTAGCATTTCGGCATGTATAAATATGTATTTTCTATAATATTAGCATTTCAGCATATATAAATATGTATTTTGTATAATATTAGCATTTCAGCATATATAAATATGTATTTTCTATAATATTAGCATTTCGGCATGTATAAATATGTATTTTCTATAATATTAGCATTTCGGCATGTATAAATATGTATTTTCTATAATATTAGCACTTCAGCATATATAAATATGTATTTTCTATAATATTAGCATTTCAGCATATATAAATATGTATTTTCTATAATATTAGCATTTCAGCATATATAAATATGTATTTTCTATAATATTAGCATTTCAGCATATATAATCATGTATTTTCTATAATATTAGCATTTCAGCATATATAAATATGTATTTTCTATAATATTAGCATTTCGGCATGTATAAATATGTATTTTCTATAATATTAGCATTTCGGCATGTATAAATATGTATTTTCTATAATATTAGCATTTCGGCATGTATAAATATGTATTTTCTATAATATTAGCATTTCAGCATATATAAATATGTATTTTCTATAATATTAGCATTTCAGCATGTATAAATATGTATTTTCTATAATATTAGCATTTCGGCATGTATAAATATGTATTTTCTATAATATTAGCATTTCGGCATGTATAAATATGTATTTTCTATAATATTAGCATTTCAGCATATATAAATATGTATTTTCTATAATATTAGCATTTCAGCATATATAAATATGTATTTTCTATAATATTAGCATTTCAGCATATATAAATATGTATTTTCTATAATATTAGCATTTCAGCATATATAAATATGTATTTTCTATAATATTAGCATTTCAGCATATATAAATATGTATTTTCTATAATATTAGCATTTCGGCATGTATAAATATGTATTTTCTATAATATTAGCATTTCGGCATGTATAAATATGTATTTTCTATAATATTAGCATTTCGGCATGTATAAATATGTATTTTCTATAATATTAGCATTTCAGCATATATAAATATGTATTTTCTATAATATTAGCATTTCAGCATGTATAAATATGTATTTTCTATAATATTAGCATTTCGGCATGTATAAATATGTATTTTCTATAATATTAGCATTTCAGCATATATAAATATGTATTTTCTATAATATTAGCATTTCGGCATGTATAAATATGTATTTTCTAACATATAAGCATTTCGGCATGTATAAATATGTATTTTCTATAATATTAGCATTTCGGCATGTATAAATAAGTATTTTCTATAATATTAGCATTTCGGCATGTATAAATATGTATTTTCTATAATATTAGCATTTCGGCATGTATAAATATGTATTTTCTAACATATTAGCATTTCGGCATGTATAAATATGTATTTTCTATAATATTAGCATTTCGGCATATATAAATATGTATTTTCTATAATATTTGCATTTCGGCATGTATAAATATGTATTTTCTATAATATTAGCATTTCAGCATATATAAATATGTATTTTCTATAATATTAGCATTTCGGCATGTATAAATATGTATTTTCTATAATATTAGCATTTCAGCATATATAAATATGTATTTTCTATAATATTAGCATTTCAGCATGTATAAATATGTATTTTCTATAATATTAGCATTTCAGCATATATAAATATGTATTTTCTATAATATTAGCATTTCAGCATATATAAATATGTATTTTCTATAATATTAGCATTTCGGCATATATAAATATGTATTTTCTATAATATTAGCATTTCCGTCTATATAAATATGTATTTTCTATAATATTAGCATTTCCGCATATATAAATATGTATTTTCTATAATATTAGCATTTCGGCATATATAAATATGTATTTTCTATAATATTAGCATTTCGGCATGTATAAATATGTATTTTCTATAATATTAGCATTTCAGCATATATAAATATGTATTTTCTATAATATTAGCATTTCCGCATGTATAAATATGTACTTTCTATAATATTAGCATTTCGGCATGTATAAATATGTATTTTCTATAATATTAGCATTTCGGCATATATAAATATGTATTTTCTATAATATTAGCATTTCCGCATATATAAATATGTATTTTCTATAATATTAGCATTTCGGCATATATAAATATGTATTTTCTATAATATTAGCATTTCGGCATATATAAATATGTATTTTCTATAATATTAGCATTTCGGCATATATAAATATGTATTTTCTATAATATTAGCATTTCGGCATATATAAATATGTATTTTCTATAATATTAGCATTTCGGTATATATAAATATGTATTTTCTATAATATTAGCATTTCGGCATGTATAAATATGTATTTTCTATAATATTAGCATTTCCGCATGTATAAATATGTATTTTCTATAATATTAGCATTTCAGCATATATAAATATGTATTTTCTATAATATTAGCATTTCGGCATATATAAATATGTTTTTTCTATAATATTATAATTTCAGCATATATAAATATGTATTTTCTATAATATTAGCATTTCGGCATGTATAAATATGTATTTTCTATAATATTAGCATTTCGGCATATATAAATATGTATTTTCTATAATATTAGCATTTCGGCATATATAAATATGTATTTTCAATAATATTAGCATTTCCGCATGTATAAATATGTATTTTCTATAATATTAGCATTTCCGCATATATAAATATGTATTTTCCATAATATTAGCATTTCGGCATATATAAATATGTATTTTCTATAATATTAGCATTTCCGCATATATAAATATGTATTTTCTATAATATTAGCATTTCGGCATATATAAATATGTATTTTCTATAATATTAGCATTTCGGCATATATAAATATGTATTTTCTATAATATTAGCATTTCGGCATATATAAATATGTATTTTCTATAATATTAGCATTTCGGCATATATAAATATGTATTTTCTATAATATTAGCATTTCGGCATATATAAATATGTATTTTCTATAATATTAGCATTTCAGCATATATAAATATGTATTTTCTATAATATTAGCATTTCGGCATATATAAATATGTATTTTCTATAATATTAGCATTTCGGCATATACAAATATGTATTTTCTATAATATTAGCATTTCAGCATATATAAATATGTATTTTCTATAATATTAGCATTTCGGCATATATAAATATGTATTTTCTATAATATTAGCATTTCGGAATATATAAATATGTATTTTCTATAATATTAGCATTTCGGCATATATAAATATGTATTTTCTATAATATTAGCATTTCGGCATATATAAATATGTATTTTCTATAATATTAGCATTTCGGCATATATAAATATGTATTTTCTATAATATTAGCATTTCAGCATATATAAATATGTATTTTCTATAATATTAGCATTTCGGCATATATAAATATGTATTTTCTATAATATTAGCATTTCGGCATGTATAAATATGTATTTTCTATAATATTAGCATTTCCGCATGTATAAATATGTATTTTCTATAATATTAGCATTTCAGCATATATAAATATGTATTTTCTATAATATTAGCATTTCGGCATATATAAATATGTATTTTCTATAATATTAGCATTTCAGCATATATAAATATGTATTTTCTATAATATTAGCATTTCGGCATGTATAAATATGTATTTTCTATAATATTAGCATTTCGGCATATATAAATATGTATTTTCTATAATATTAGCATTTCGGCATGTATAAATATGTATTTTCTATAATATTAGCATTTCCGCATATATAAATATGTATTTTCTATAATATTAGCATTTCAGTATATATAAATATGTATTTTCTATAATATTAGCATTTCGGCATATATAAATATGTATTTTCTATAATATTAGCATTTCGGCATATATAAATATGTATTTTCTATAATATTAGCATTTCAGCATATATAAATATGTATTTTCTAAAATATTAGCATTTCCGCATATATAAATATGTATTTTCTATAATATTAGCATTTCAGCATATATAAATATGTATTTTCTATAATATTAGCATTTCGGCATGTATAAATATGTATTTTCTATAATATTAGCATTTCGGCATATGTAAATATGTATTTTCTATAATATTAGCATTTCGGCATATATAAATATGTATTTTCTATAATATTAGCATTTCGGCATGTATAAATATGTATTTTCTATAATATTAGCATTTCGGCATATATAAATATGTATTTTCTATAATATTAGCATTTCGGCATATATAAATATGTATTTTCTATAATATTAGCATTTCGGCATGTATAAATATGTATTTTCTATAATATTAGCATTTCCGCATGTATAAATATGTATTTTCTATAATATTAGCATTTCAGCATATATAAATATGTATTTTCTATAATATTAGCATTTCGGCATATATAAATATGTATTTTCTATAATATTAGCATTTCGGCATGTATAAATATGTATTTTCTATAATATTAGCATTTCCGCATGTATAAATATGTATTTTCTATAATATTAGCATTTCAGCATATATAAATATGTATTTTCTATAATATTAGCATTTCGGCATATATAAATATGTATTTTCTATAATATTAGCATTTCGGCATATTTAAATATGTATTTTCTATAATATTAGCATTTCCGCATATATAAATATGTATTTTCTATAATATTAGCATTTCCGCATATATAAATATGTATTTTCTATAATATTAGCATTTAAGCATATATAAATATGTATTTTCTATAATATTAGCATTTCGGCATGTATAAATATGTACTTTCTATAATATTAGCATTTCGGCATATATAAATATGTATTTTCTATAATATTAGCATTTCGGCATGTATAAATATGTATTTTCTATAATATTAGCATTTCCGCATATATAAATATGTATTTTCTATAATATTAGCATTTCAGCATATATAAATATGTATTTTCTATAATATTAGCATTTCGGCATGTATAAATATGTATTTTCTATAATATTAGCATTTCAGCATATATAAATATGTATTTTCTATAATATTAGCATTTCAGCATATATAAATATGTATTTTCTATAATATTAGCATTTCGGCATATATAAATATGTATTTTCTATAATATTAGCATTTCAGCATATATAAATATGTATTTTCTATAATATTAGCATTTCGGCATGTATAAATATGTATTTTCTATAATATTAGCATTTCAGCATATATAAATATGTATTTTCTATAATATTAGCATTTCAGCATATATAAATATGTATTTTCTATAATATTAGCATTTCGGCATATATAAATATGTATTTTCTATAATATTAGCATTTCGGCATGTATAAATATGTATTTTCTATAATATTAGCATTTCAGCATATATAAATATGTATTTTCTATAATATTAGCATTTCGGCATATATAAATATGTATTTTCTATAATATTAGCATTTCGGCATATATAAATATGTATTTTCTATAATATTAGCATTTCAGCATATATAAATATGTATTTTCTATAATATTAGCATTTCAGCATATATAAATATGTATTTTCTATAATATTAGAATTCCGCATGTATAAATATGTACTTTCTATAATATTAGCATTTCGGCATGTATAAATATGTATTTTCTATAATATTAGCATTTCAGCATATATAAATATGTATTTTCTAGATTATTAGCATTTCAGCATATATAAATATGTATTTTCTATAATATTAGCATTTCAGCATATATAAATATGTATTTTCTATAATATTAGCATTTCGGCATATATAAATATGTATTTTCTATAATATTAGCATTTCGGCATGTATAAATATGTATTATCTATAATATTAGCATTTCCGCATATATAAATATGTATTTTCTATAATATTAGCATTTCCGCATGTATAAATATGTATTTTCTATATTAGCATTTCGGCATATATAAATATGTATTTTCTATCATATTAGCATTTCAGCATATATAAATATGTATTTTCTATAATATTAGCATTTCGGCATATATAAATATGTATTTTCTATAATATTAGCATTTCGGCATATATAAATATGTATTTTCTATAATATTAGCATTTCGGCATATATAAATATGTATTTTCAACTTTTGTGTGTGATAATGTAGAAAACTTTTGTGTGCGATAATGTAGAACACTTTTGTGTGTGATAATGTAGAAAACTTTTGTGTGTCATAATGTAGAAAACTTTTGTGTGTGATAATGTAGAACACTTTTGTGTGTCAAAATGTAGAAAACTTTTGTATGATAATATAGAAAACTTTTGTGTGGAATAATGTAGACAACTTTTCTGTGTAATAATGTAGAAAACTTTTGTTTGTAATAATGTAGAAAACTTTTGTGTGTAATAATATAGAAAACTTTTTTGTGTAATAATGTAGAAAAATTTGTGTGTAATAATGTAGAAGACTTTTGTGTGTGATAATGTAGAAAACTTTTGTGTGTGATAATGTAGAAGACGTTTGTGTGTGATAATGTAGAAATCTTTTGTGTGTGATAATGTAGAAAACTTTTGTGTGTAATAATGTAGAAGACTTTTGTGTGTGATAATGTAGAAAACTTTTGTGTGTGATAATGTAGAAAACTTTTGTGTGTGATAATGTAGAAAACTTTTGTGTGTAATAATGTAGAAAACTTTTGTGTGTAATAATGTAGAAAACTTTTGTGTGTAATAATGTAGAAAACCTTTGTGTGTAATAATGTAGAAAACTTTTGTGTGTAATAATGTAGAAAACTTTTGTGTGTGATAATGTAGAAAACTTTTGTGTGTGATAATGTAGAAAACTTTTGTGTGTGATTATGTAGAAAACCTTTGTGTGTGATAATGTAGAAAACTTTTGTGTGTAATAATGTAGAAAACTTTTGTGTGTAATAATGTAGAAAACTTTTGTGTGTAATAATGTAGAAAACTTTTGTGTGTCATAATGTAGAAAACTTTTGTGTGTAATAATGTAGAAAACTTTTGTGTGTGATAATGTAGAAAACTTTTGTGTGTGATAATATAGAAAACTTTTGTGTGTGATAATGTAGAAAAATTTTGTGTGTAATAATGTAGAAAACTTTTGTGTGTAATAATGTAGAAAACTTTTGTGTGTGATAATGTAGAAAACTTTTGTGTGTAATAATGTAGAAAACTTTTGTGTGTGATAATGTAGAAAACTTTTGTGTGTCATAATGTAGAAAACTTTTGTGTGTGATAATGAAGAAAACTTTTGTGTGTGATAATGTAGAACACTTTTGTGTGTGATAATGTAGAAAACTTTTGTGTGTCATAATATAGAAAACTTTTGTGTGGAATAATGTAGAAAACTTTTGTGTGTAATAATGTAGAAAACTTTTGTGTGTAATAATGTAGAAAACTTTTGTGTGTGATAATGTAGAACACTTTTGTGTGTCATAATGTAGAAAACTTTTGTGTGTCATAATATAGAAAACTTTTGTGTGTGATAATGTAGAAAACTTTTGTGTGTAATAATGTAGAAAACTTTTGTGTGGAATAATGTTGAAAACTTTTGTGTGTAATAATGTTGAAAACTGTTGTGTGGAATTATGTAGAAAACTTTTGTGTGTAATAATATAGAAAACTTTTGTGTGTAATAATGTAGAAAACTTTTGTGTGTGATAATGTAGAAAACTTTTGTGTGTAATAATGTAGACAACTTTTGTGTGTGATAATGTAGAAAACTTTTGTGTGTGATAATGTAGAAAACTTTTGTGTGATAATGTAGAAAACTTTTGTGTGTAATAATGTAGAAAACTTTTGTGTGTAATAATGTTGAAAACTTTTGTGTGTTATAATGTAGAAAACTTTTATAATAATGTAGAAGGCTTTTGTGTGTAATATTGTAGAAAACTTTTGTGTGTGATAATGTAGAAAACTTTTGTGTGATAATGTAGAAAACTTTTGTGTGTGATAATGTAGAAAACTTTTGTGTGTCATAATGTAGAAAACATTGTGTGTAATAATGTAGAAAACTTTTGTGTGTGATAATGTAGAAAACTTTTGTGTGTCATAATGTAGAAAACTTTTGTGTGTCATAATGTAGAAAACTTTTGTGTGTCATAATGTAGAACACTTTTGTGTGTCATAATATAGAAAACTTTTGTGTGTGATAATGTAGAAAACTTTTGTGTGTGATAATGTAGAAAACTTTTGTGTGTAATAATGTAGGAAACTTTTGTGTGTAATAATGTAGAAAACTTTTGTGTGTCATAATGTAGAAAACATTTGTGTGTTATAATGTAGAAAACTTTTGTGTGTAATAATGTAGAAAACTTTTGTGTGTAATAATACAGAAACTTTTGTGTGGAATAATGTAGAAAACGTTTGTGTGTAATAATGTAGAAAACTTTTGTGTGTAATAATGTAGAAAACTTTTGTGTGTGATAATGTAGAAAACTTTTGTGTGTCATAATGTAGAAAACTTTTGTGTGGAATAATGTAGAAAACTTTTGTGTGTCATAATGTAGAAAACCTTTGTGTGTGATAATGTAGAAAACTTTTGTGTGTAATAATGTAAAAACCTTATTGTGTCATAATGTAGAAAACTTTTGTGTGTAATAATGTACAAAACTTTTGTGTGTGATAATGTAGAAAACTTTTGTGTGTGATAATGTAGAAAACTTTTGTGTGGAATAATGTAGAAAACTTTTGTGTGTCATAATGTAGAAAACCTTTGTGTGTGATTATGTAGAAAACGTTTTTGTGTGAAGATGTATTAAACGTTTGTGTGTGATAATGTAGAAAACTTTTGTGTGTGATAATGTAGAAAACTTTTGTGTGGAATAATGTAGAAAACATTTGTGTGTCATGATGTAGAAAACTTTCGTGTGTGATAATGTAGAAAACTTTTGTGTGTAATAATGTAGAAAACTTTTGTGTGTCATAATGTAGAAAACTTTTGTGTGTGATAATGTAGAACGCTTTTTTGTGTAATAATGTAGAAAACTTCTGTGTGTAATAATGTAAAAACCTTTGTGTGTAATAATGTAGAAAACTTTTGTGTGTGATAATGTAGAACGCTTTTGTGTGTAATAATGTAGAAAACTTCTGTGTGTAATAATGTAGAAAACTTTTGTGTGTCATAATGTAGAAAACTTTTGTGTGTGATAATGTAGAACGCTTTTGTGTGTAATAATGTAGAAAACTTCTGTGTGTAATAATGTAGAAAACTTTTGTGTGTAATAATGTAGAAAACTTTTGTGTGTAATAATGTAGAAAACTTTTGTGTGTGATAATGTAGAAAACTTTTGTGTGTAATAATGTAGAAAACTCTTGTGTGTGATAATGTAGAAGACTTTTGTGTGTAATAATGTAGAAACTTTTGTGTGTAATAATGTAGAAAACTTTTGTGTGTGATAATGTAGAAAACTTTTGTGTGTAATAATGTAGAAAACTTTTGTGTGTAATAATGTAGAAAACCTTTGTGTGTAATAATGTAAAATACTTTTGTGTGTAATAATGTAGAAAACTTTTGTGTGTAATAATGTAGAAAACTTTTGTGTGTTATTTTGTAGAAAACTTTTGTGTGTAATAATATAGAAAACTTTTGTGTGTTATAATGTAGAAAACTTTTGTGTGTAATAATGTAGAAATCTTTTGTGTGTAATATTGTAGAAAACTTTTGTGTGTAATAATGTAGAAAACTTTTGTGTGGAATAATGTAGAAGGCTTTTGTGTGTAATAATGTAGAAAACTTTTGTGTGTAATAATGTAGAAAACTTTTGTGTGTGAAGATGTAGAAAACTTTTGTGTGTAATAATGTTGAAAACTTTTGTGTGTAATAAAGTAGAAAACTTTTGTGTGTGATAATGTAAAATACTTTTGTGTGTAATAATGTAGAAAACTTTTGTGTGTAATAATGTAGAAAACTTTTGTGTGTGAAGATGTAGAAAACTTTTGTGTGTAATAATGTGGAAAACTTTTGTGTGTTATAATGTAGAAAACTTTTGTAATAATGTAGAAGGCTTTTGTGTGTAATATTGTAGAAAACTTTTGTGTGTAATAATGTAGAATACTTGTGTGCGTAATAATGTAGAAAACTTTTGCGTGTGATAATGTAGAAAACTTTTGTGTGAAATAATGTAGAAAACTTTTGTGTGTGATGATGTAGAAAACTTTTGTGTGTGATAATGTAGAAACTTTTGTGTGTAATAATGTAGAAAACATTTGTGCGTAATAATGTAGAAAACTTTTGCGTGTGATTATGTAGAAAACTTTTGTGTGTGATAATGTTGAAAACTTTTGTGTGTGATAATGTAGAAAACTTTTGTGTGTAATAATTTAGAAAACATTTGTGTGTGATAATGTAGAAAACTTTTGTGTGTAATAATGTAGAAAACTTTTGTGTGTGATAATGTAGAAAACTTTTGTGTGTGATAATGTTGAAAACTTTTGTGTGTGATAATGTAGAAAACTTCTGTGTGTAATAATGTAGAAAACTTTTGTGTGTAATAATGTAGAAAACTTCTGTGTGTAATAATGTAAAAACTTTTGTGTGTTATAATGTAGAAAACTTTTGTGTGTGATAATGTAGAACGCTTTTGTGTGTAATAATGTAGAAAACTTCTGTGTGTAATAATGTAGAAAACTTTTGTGTGTCATAATGTAGAAAACTTTTGTGTGTGATAATGTAGAACGCTTTTGTGTGTAATAATGTAGAAAACTTCTGTGTGTAATAATGTAGAAAACTTTTGTGTGTATTAATGTAGAAAACTTTTGTGTGTAATAATGTAGAAAACTTTTGTGTGTGATAATGTAGAAAACTTTTGTGTGTAATAATGTAGAAAACTTTTGTGTGTGATAATGTAGAAGACTTTTGTGTGTAATAATGTAGAAACTTTTGTGTGTAATAATGTAGAAAACTTTTGTGTGTGATAATGTAGAAAACTTTTGTGTGTAATAATGTAGAAAACTTTTGTGTGTAATAATGTAGAAAACCTTTGTGTGTAATAATGTAAAATACTTTTGTGTGTAATAATGTAGAAACTTTTGTGTGTAATAATGTAGAAAACTTTTGTGTGTTATTTTGTAGAAAAATTTTGTGTGTAATAATATAGAAAACTTTTGTGTGTTATAATGTAGAAAACTTTTGTGTGTAATAATGTAGAAATCTTTGGTGTGTAATATTGTAGAAAACTTTTGTGTGTAATAATGTAGAAAACTTTTGTGTGGAATAATGTAGAAGGCTTTTGTGTGTAATAATGACGAAAACTTTTGTGTGTAATAATGTAGAAAACTTTTGTGTGTGAAGATGTAGAAAACTTTTGTGTGTAATAATGTTGAAACTTTTGTGTGTAATAATGTAGAAAACTCTTGTGTGTGATAATGTAAAATACTTTTGTGTGTAATAATGTAGAAAACTTTTGTGTGTAATAATGTAGAAAACATTTGTGTGTGAAGATGTAGAAAACTTTTGTGTGTAATAATGTGGAAAACTTTTGTGTGTTATAATGTAGAAAACTTTTGTAATAATGTAGAAGGCTTTTGTGTGTAATATTGTAGAAAACTTTTGTGTGGAATAATGTAGAAAACTTGTGTGCGTAATAATGTAGAAAACTTTTGCGTGTGATAATGTAGAAAACTTTTGTGTGAAATAATGTAGAAAACTTTTGTGTGTGATGATGTAGAAAACTTTTGTGTGTGATAATGTAGAAACTTTTGTGTGTAATAATGTAGAAAACTTGTGTGCGTAATAATGTAGAAAACTTGTGCGTGTGATTATGTAGAAAACTTTTGTGTGTGATAATGTTGAAAACTTTTGTGTGTGATAATGTAGAAAACTTTTGTGTGTAATAATTTAGAAAACATTTGTGTGTGATAATGTAGAAAACTTTTGTGTGTAATAATGTAGAAAACTTTTGTGTGTGATAATGTAGAAAACTTTTGTGTGTGATAATGTTGAAAACTTTTGTGTGTGATAATGTAGAAAACTTTTGTGTGTAATAATGTAGAAAACTTTTGTGTGTAATAATATAGAAAACTTTTGTGTGTGATAATGTAGAAAACTTTTGTGTGTAATAATGTAGAAAACTTTTGTGTGTAATAATGTAGAAAACCTTTGTGTGTAATAATGTAGAATACTTTTGTGTGTAATAATGTAGAAAACTTTTTTGTGTAATAATATAGAAAACTTTTGTGTGGAATAATGTAGAAAACTTTTGTGTGTAATAATGTAGAAAACTTTTGTGTGTAATAATGTAGAAAACTTTTGTGTGTGATAATGTAGAAAACTTTTGTGTGTCATAATGTAGAAAACTTTTCTGTGGAATAATGTAGAAAACTTTTGTGTGTCATAATGTAGAAAACCTTTGTGTGTGAAAATGTAGAAAACTTTTGTGTGTAATAATGTAAAAACCTTTGTGTGTCATAATGTAGAACACTTTTGTGTGTAATAATGTTGAAAACTTTTGTGTGTGATAATGTAGAAAACTTTTGTGTGTGATAATGTAGAAAACTTTTGTGTGGAATAATGTAGAAAACTTTTGTGTGTCATAATGTAGAAAACCTTTGTGTGTGATTATGTAGAAAACGTTTTTGTGTGAAGATGTATTTAACTTTTGTGTGTGATAATGTAGAAAACTTTTGTGTGTGATAATGTAGAAAACTTTTGTGTGGAATAATGTAGAAAACATTTGTGTGTCATAATGTAGAAAACTTTCGTGTGTGATAATGTAGAAAACTTTTGTGTGTAATAATGTAGAAAACTTTTGTGTGTCATAATGTAGAAAACTTTTGTGTGTAATAATGTAGAAAACTTTTGTGTGTGATAATGTAGAACGCTTTTGTGTGTAATAATGTAGAAAACTTCTGTGTGTAATATTTAGAAACTTTTGTGTGTAATAATGTAGAAAACTTTTGTGTGTAATAATGTAGAAAACTTTTGTGTGTGATAATGTAAAAAAATTTGTGTGTAATAATGTAGAAAACTTTTGTGTGGGATAATGTAAAATACTTTTGTGTGTAATAATGTAGAAACATTTGTGTGTAATAATGTAGAAAACTTTTGTGTGTTATTGTGTAGAAAACTTTTGTGTGTAATAATGTAGAAAACTTTTGTGTGTTATAATGTAGAAACTTTTGTGTGTAATAATGTAGAAAACTTTTGTGTGTAATAATGTAGAAAACTTTTGTGTGTAATTATGTTAAAAAATTTGTGTGTAATAATGTAGAAAACTTTTGTGTGTTATAATGTAGAAAACTTTTGTGTGTAATAATGTAAAAAAATTTGTGTGTAATAATGTAGAAAACTTTTGTGTGTAATAATGTAGAAAACTTTTGTGTGTAATAATGTAAAAAAATTTGTGTGTAATAATGTAGAAACTTTTGTGTGGGATAATGTAAAATACTTTTGTGTGTAATAATGTAGAAATTTTTGTGTGTAATAATGTAGAAAACTTTTGTGTGTTATAATGTAGAAAACTTTTGTGTGTAATAATGTAGAAAACTTTTGTGTGTTATAATGTAGAAAACTTTTGTGTGTAATAATGTAGAAAACTTTTGTGTGGAATAATGTAGAAGGCTTTTGTGTGTAATAATGTAGAAAACTTTTGTGTGTAATAATGTAAAAACATTTGTGTGTAATAATGTAGAAAACTTTTGTGTGTGATAATGTAAAATACTTTTGTGTGTAATAATGTAGAAAACTTTTGTGTGTAATAATGTAGAAAACTTTTGTGTGTGAAGATGTAGAAAACTTTTGTGTGTAATAATGTTGAAAACTTTTGTGTGTTATAATGTAGAAAACCTTTATAATAATGTAGAAGGCTTTTGTGTGTAATATTGTAGAAAACTTTTGTGTGTAATAATGTAGAAAACTAGTGTGCGTAATAATGTAGAAAACTTTTGCGTGTGTTAATGTAGAAAACTTTTGTGTAAAATAATGTAAAAAACTTTTGTGTGTGATGATGTAGAAAACTTTTGTGTGTGATAATGTAGAAACTTTTGTGTGTAATAATGTAGAAAACTTGTGTGCGTAATAATGTAGAAAACTTTTGTGTGTGATAATGTAGAAAACTTGTGTGTGTGATGATGTAGAAAACTTTTGTGTGTGATAATGTAGAAAACTTTTGTGTGTAATAATGTAGAAAACTTGTGTGTGTAATAATGTAGAAAACTTTTGTGTGTGATAATGTAGAAGACTTTTGTGTGTGATGATGTAGAAAACTTTTGTGTGTGATAATGTAGAAACTTTTGTGTGTAATAATGTAGAAAACTTTTGTGTGTAATAATGTAGAAAACTTTTGTGTGTAATAATATAGAAAACTTTTGTGTGGAATAATGTAGAAAACTTTTGTGTGTAATAATGTAGAAAACTTTTGTGTGTAATAATGTAGAAAACTTTTGTGTGTGATAATGTAGAAAACTTTTGTGTGTCATAATGTAGAAAACTTTTCTGTGGAATAATGTAGAAAACATTTGTGTGTCATAATGTAGAAAACCTTTGTGTGTGATAATGTAGAAAACTTTTGTGTGTAATAATGTAAAAACCTTTGTGTGTCATAATGTAGAACATTTTTGTGTGTAATAATGTTGAAAACTTTTGTGTGTGATAATGTAGAAAACTTTTGTGTGTGATAATGTTGAAAACTTTTGTGTGGAATAATGTAGAAAACTTTTGTGTGTCATAATGTAGAAAACCTTTGTGTGTGATTATGTAGAAAACGTTTTTGTGTGAAGATGTATTAAACTTTTGTGTGTGATAATGTAGAAAACTTTTGTGTGTGATAATGTAGAAAACTTTTGTGTGGAATAATGTAGAAAACATTTGTGTGTCATAATGTAGAAAACTTTCGTGTGTGATAATGTAGAAAACTTTTGTGTGTCATAATGTAGAAAACTTTTGTGTGTAATAATGTAGAAAACTTTTGTGTGTGATAATGTAGAACGCTTTTGTGTGTAATAATGTAGAAAACTTCTGTGTGTAATATTTAGAAACTTTTGTGTGTAATAATGTAGAAAACCTTTGTGTGTAATAATGTAGAAAACTTTTGTGTGTGATAATGTAGAAACTTTTGTGTGTAATAATGTAGAAAACTTGTGTGCGTAATAATGTAGAAAACTTGTGCGTGTGATTATGTAGAAAACTTTTGTGTGTGATAATGTTGAAAACTTTTGTGTGTGATAATGTAGAAAACTTTTGTGTGTAATAATTTAGAAAACATTTGTGTGTGATAATGTAGAAAACTTTTGTGTGTAATAATGTAGAAAACTTTTGTGTGTGATAATGTAGAAAACTTTTGTGTGTGATAATGTTGAAAACTTTTGTGTGTGATAATGTAGAAAACTTTTGTGTGTAATAATGTAGAAAACTTTTGTGTGTAATAATATAGAAAACTTTTGTGTGTGATAATGTAGAAAACTTTTGTGTGTAATAATGTAGAAAACTTTTGTGTGTAATAATGTAGAAAACCTTTGTGTGTAATAATGTAGAAAACTTTTGTGTGTAATAATGTAGAAATTTTTTTTGTGTAATAATATAGAAAACTCTTGTGTGGAATAATGTAGAAAACTTTTGTGTGTAATAATGTAGAAAACTTTTGTGTGTAATAATGTAGAAAACTTTTGTGTGTGATAATGTAGAAAACTTTTGTGTGTCATAATGTAGAAAACTTTTCTGTGGAATAATGCAGAAAACTTTTTTGTGTCATAATGTAGAAAACCTTTGTGTGTGATAATGTAGAAAACTTTTGTGTGTAATAATGTAAAAACCTTTGTGTGTCATAATGTAGAACACTTTTGTGTGTAATAATGTTGAAAACTTTTGTGTGTGATAATGTAGAAAACTTTTGTGTGTGATAATGTAGAAAACTTTTGTGTGGAATAATGTAGAAAACTTTTGTGTGTCATAATGTAGAAAACCTTTGTGTGTGATTATGTAGAAAACGTTTTTGTGTGAAGATGTATTTAACTTTTGTGTGTGATAATGTAGAAAACTTTTGTGTGTGATAATGTAGAAAACTTTTGTGTGGAATAATGTAGAAAACATTTGTGTGTCATAATGTAGAAAACTTTCGTGTGTGATAATGTAGAAAACTTTTGTGTGTAATAATGTAGAAAACTTTTGTGTGTCATAATGTAGAAAACTTTTGTGTGTAATAATGTAGAAAACTTTTGTGTGTGATAATGTAGAACGCTTTTGTGTGTAATAATGTAGAAAACTTCTGTGTGTAATATTTAGAAACTTTTGTGTGTAATAATGTAGAAAACTTTTGTGTGTAATAATGTAGAAAACTTTTGTGTGTGATAATGTAAAAAAATTTGTGTGTAATAATGTAGAAAACTTTTGTGTGGGATAATGTAAAATACTTTTGTGTGTAATAATGTAGAAACATTTGTGTGTAATAATGTAGAAAACTTTTGTGTGTTATTGTGTAGAAAACTTTTGTGTGTAATAATGTAGAAAACTTTTGTGTGTTATAATGTAGAAACTTTTGTGTGTAATAATGTAGAAAACTTTTGTGTGTAATAATGTAGAAAACTTTTGTGTGTAATTATGTTAAAAAATTTGTGTGTAATAATGTAGAAAACTTTTGTGTGTTATAATGTAGAAAACTTTTGTGTGTAATAATGTAAAAAAATTTGTGTGTAATAATGTAGAAAACTTTTGTGTGTAATAATGTAGAAAACTTTTGTGTGTAATAATGTAAAAAAATTTGTGTGTAATAATGTAGAAACTTTTGTGTGGGATAATGTAAAATACTTTTGTGTGTAATAATGTAGAAATTTTTGTGTGTAATAATGTAGAAAACTTTTGTGTGTTATAATGTAGAAAACTTTTGTGTGTAATAATGTAGAAAACTTTTGTGTGTTATAATGTAGAAAACTTTTGTGTGTAATAATGTAGAAAACTTTTGTGTGGAATAATGTAGAAGGCTTTTGTGTGTAATAATGTAGAAAACTTTTGTGTGTAATAATGTAAAAACATTTGTGTGTAATAATGTAGAAAACTTTTGTGTGTGATAATGTAAAATACTTTTGTGTGTAATAATGTAGAAAACTTTTGTGTGTAATAATGTAGAAAACTTTTGTGTGTGAAGATGTAGAAAACTTTTGTGTGTAATAATGTTGAAAACTTTTGTGTGTTATAATGTAGAAAACCTTTATAATAATGTAGAAGGCTTTTGTGTGTAATATTGTAGAAAACTTTTGTGTGTAATAATGTAGAAAACTAGTGTGCGTAATAATGTAGAAAACTTTTGCGTGTGATAATGTAGAAAACTTTTGTGTAAAATAATGTAAAAAACTTTTGTGTGTGATGATGTAGAAAACTTTTGTGTGTGATAATGTAGAAACTTTTGTGTGTAATAATGTAGAAAACTTGTGTGCGTAATAATGTAGAAAACTTTTGTGTGTGATAATGTAGAAAACTTGTGTGTGTGATGATGTAGAAAACTTTTGTGTGTGATAATGTAGAAAACTTTTGTGTGTAATAATGTAGAAAACTTGTGTGTGTAATAATGTAGAAAACTTTTGTGTGTGATAATGTAGAAGACTTTTGTGTGTGATGATGTAGAAAACTTTTGTGTGTGATAATGTAGAAACTTTTGTGTGTAATAATGTAGAAAACTTTTGTGTGTAATAATGTAGAAAACTTTTGTGTGTAATAATATAGAAAACTTTTGTGTGGAATAATGTAGAAAACTTTTGTGTGTAATAATGTAGAAAACTTTTGTGTGTAATAATGTAGAAAACTTTTGTGTGTGATAATGTAGAAAACTTTTGTGTGTCATAATGTAGAAAACTTTTCTGTGGAATAATGTAGAAAACTTTTGTGTGTCATAATGTAGAAAACCTTTGTGTGTGATAATGTAGAAAACTTTTGTGTGTAATAATGTAAAAACCTTTGTGTGTCATAATGTAGAACATTTTTGTGTGTAATAATGTTGAAAACTTTTGTGTGTGATAATGTAGAAAACTTTTGTGTGTGATAATGTTGAAAACTTTTGTGTGGAATAATGTAGAAAACTTTTGTGTGTCATAATGTAGAAAACCTTTGTGTGTGATTATGTAGAAAACGTTTTTGTGTGAAGATGTATTAAACTTTTGTGTGTGATAATGTAGAAAACTTTTGTGTGTGATAATGTAGAAAACTTTTGTGTGGAATAATGTAGAAAACATTTGTGTGTCATAATGTAGAAAACTTTCGTGTGTGATAATGTAGAAAACTTTTGTGTGTCATAATGTAGAAAACTTTTGTGTGTAATAATGTAGAAAACTTTTGTGTGTGATAATGTAGAACGCTTTTGTGTGTAATAATGTAGAAAACTTCTGTGTGTAATATTTAGAAACTTTTGTGTGTAATAATGTAGAAAACCTTTGTGTGTAATAATGTAGAAAACTTTTGTGTGTGATAATGTAAAAAAATTTGTGTGTAATAATGTAGAAAACTTTTGTGTGTAATAATGTAAAATACTTTTGTGTGTAATAATGTAGAAACATTTGTGTTTAATGATGTAGAAAACTTTTGTGTGTTATTGTGTAGAAAACTTTTGTGTGTAATAATGTAGAAAACTTTTGTGTGTTATAATGTAGAAAACTTTTGTGTGTAATAATGTAGAAAACTTTTGTGTGTAATAATGTAGAAAACTTTTGTGTGTATTTATGTTAAAAAATTTGTGTGTAATAATGTAGAAAACTTTTGTGTGTTATAATGTAGAAATCTTTTGTGTGTAATAATGTAAAAAAATTTGGGTGTAATAATGTAGAAAACTTTTGTGTGTAATAATGTAGAAAACTTTTGTGTGTAATAATGTAGAAAACTTTTGTGTGTAATAATGTAAAAAAATTTGTGTGTAATAATGTAGAAACTTTTGTGTGGGATAATGTAAAATACTTTTGTGTGTAATAATGTAGAAACTTTCGTGTGTAATAATGTAGAAAACTTTTGTGTGTTATAATGTAGAAAACTTTTGTGTGTAATAATGTAGAAAACTTTTGTGTGTTATAATGTAGAAAACTTTTGTGTGTAATAATGTAGAAAACTTTAGTGTGGAATAATGTAGAAGGCTTTTGTGTGTAATAATGTAGAAAACTTTTGTGTGTAATAATGTAAAAACGTTTGTGTGTAATAATGTAGAAAACTTTTGTGTGTGATAATGTAAAATACTTTTGTGTGTAATAATGTAGAAAACTTTTGTGTGTAATAATGTAGAAAACTTTTGTGTGTGAAGATGTAGAAAACTTTTGTGTGTAATAATGTTGAAAACTTTTGTGTGTTATAATGTAGAAAACTTTTATAATAATGTAGAAGGCTTTTGTGTGTAATATTGTAGAAAACTTTTGTGTGTAATAATGTAGAAAACTTGTGTGCGTAATAATGTAGAAAACTTTTGCGTGTGATAATGTAGAAAACTTTTGTGTAAAATAATGTAGAAAACTTTTGTGTGTGATGATGTAGAAAACTTTTGTGTGTGATAATGTAGAAACTTTTGTGTGTAATAATGTAGAAAACTTGTGTGCGTAATAATGTAGAAAACTTTTGTGTGTAATAATGTAGAAAACTTTTGTGTGTGATGATGTAGAAAACTTTTGTGTGTGATAATGTAGAAACTTTTGTGTGTAATAATGTAGAAAACTTGTGTGTGTAATAATGTAGAAAACTTTTGTGTGTGATAATGTAGAAAACTGTTGTGTGTGATAATGTAGAAACTTTTGTGGGTCATAATGTAGAAAACCTTTGTGTGTAATAATGTAGAAACTTTTGTGTGTAATAATGTAGAAAACTTTTGTGTGTAATAATGTAGAAAACTTTTGTGTGTAATAATGTAGAAAACTTTTGTGTGTAATAATGTAGTAACTTTAGTGTGTAATAATGTAGAAAACCTTTGTGTGTGATAATGTAGAAAACTTTTGTGTGTAATAATGTAGAAAACTTTTGTGTGTAATAATGTAGAAAACTTTTGTGTGTAATAATGTAGAAAACTTTTGTGTGTAATAATGTAGAAAACTCTTGTGTGTTATAATGTAGAAAACTTTTGTGTGTAATAATGTAGAAAACTTTTGTGTGTGATAATGTAGAAAACTTTTGTGTGTGATGATGTAGAAAACTCTTGTGTGTAATAATGTAGAAAACTTTTGTGTGTAATAATGTAGAAAACTCTTGTGTGTAATAATGTAGAAAACTTTTGTGTGTAATAATGTAGAAAACTTTTGTGTGTAATAATGTAGAAAACTTTTGTGTGTAATAATGTAGAAAACTCTTGTGTGTAATAATGTAGAAAACTCTTGTGTGTTATAATGTAGAAAACTCTTGTGTGTAATAATGTAGAAAACTTTTGTGTGTGATAATGTAAAAAAATTTGTGTGTAATAATGTAGAAAACTTTTGTGTGGGATAATGTAAAATACTTTTGTGTGTAATAATGTAGAAACATTTGTGTGTAATAATGTAGAAAACTTTTGTGTGTTATTGTGTAGAAAACTTTTGTGTGTAATAATGTAGAAAACTTTTGTGTGTTATAATGTAGAAAACTTTTGTGTGTAATAATGTAGAAAACTTTTGTGTGTAATAATGTAGAAAACTTTTGTGTGTAATTATGTTAAATAATTTGTGTGTAATAATGTAGAAAACTTTTGTGTGTTATAATGTAGAAAACTTTTGTGTGTAATAATGTAAAAAAATTTGTGTGTAATAATGTAGAAAACTTTTGTGTGTAATTATGTAGAAAACTTTTGTGTGTAATAATGTAAAAAAATTTGTGTGTAATAATGTAGAAACTTTTGTGTGGGATAATGTAAAATACTTTTGTGTGTAATAATGTAGAAATTTTTGTGTGTAATAATGTAGAAAACTTTTGTGTGTTATAATGTAGAAAACTTTTGTGTGTAATAATGTAGAAAACTTTTGTGTGTTATAATGTAGAAAACTTTTGTGTGTAATAATGTAGAAAACTTTTGTGTGGAATAATGTAGAAGGCTTTTGTGTGTAATAATGTAGAAAACTTTTGTGTGTAATAATGTAAAAACATTTGTGTGTAATAATGTAGAAAACTTTTGTGTGTGATAATGTAAAATACTTTTGTGTGTAATAATGTAGAAAACTTTTGTGTGTAATAATGTAGAAAACTTTTGTGTGTGAAGATGTAGAAAACTTTTGTGTGTAATAATGTTGAAAACTTTTGTGTGTTATAATGTAGAAAACTTTTATAATAATGTAGAAGGCTTTTGTGTGTAATATTGTAGAAAACTTTTGTGTGTAATAATGTAGAAAACTTGTGTGCGTAATAATGTAGAAAACTTTTGCGTGTGATAATGTAGAAAACTTTTGTGTAAAATAATGTAGAAAACTTTTGTGTGTGATGATGTAGAAAACTTTTGTGTGTGATAATGTAGAAACTTTTGTGTGTAATAATGTAGAAAACTTGTGTGCGTAATAATGTAGAAAACTTTTGTGTGTAGTAATGTAGAAAACTTTTGTGTGTGATGATGTAGAAAACTTTTGTGTGTGATAATGTAGAAACTTTTGTGTGTAATAATGTAGAAAACTTGTGTGTGTAATAATGTAGAAAACTTTTGTGTGTGATAATGTAGAAGACTTTTGTGTGTGATGATGTAGAAAACTTTTGTGTGTGATTATGTAGAAACTTTTGTGTGTAATAATGTAGAAAACTTTTGTGTGTAATAATGTAGAAAACTTTTGTGTGTAATAATATAGAAAACTTTTGTGTGGAATAATGTAGAAAACTTTTGTGTGTAATAATGTAGAAAACTTTTGTGTGTAATAATGTAGAAAACTTTTGTGTGTGATAATGTAGAAAACTTTTGTGTGTCATAATGTAGAAAACTTTTCTGTGGAATAATGTAGAAAACTTTTGTGTGTCATAATGTAGAAAACCTTTGTGTGTGATAATGTAGAAAACTTTTGTGTGTAATAATGTAAAAACCTTTGTGTGTCATAATGTAGAACATTTTTGTGTGTAATAATGTTAAAAACTTTTGTGTGTGATAATGTAGAAAACTTTTGTGTGTGATAATGTTGAAAACTTTTGTGTGGAATAATGTAGAAAACTTTTGTGTGTCATAATGTAGAAAACCTTTGTGTGTGATTATGTAGAAAACGTTTTTGTGTGAAGATGTATTAAACTTTTGTGTGTGATAATGTAGAAAACTTTTGTGTGTGATAATGTAGAAAACTTTTGTGTGGAATAATGTAGAAAACATTTGTGTGTCATAATGTAGAAAACTTTCGTGTGTGATAATGTAGAAAACTTTTGTGTGTAATAATGTAGAAAACTTTTGTGTGTCATAATGTAGAAAACTTTTGTGTGTAATAATGTAGAAAACTTTTGTGTGTGATAATGTAGAACGCTTTTGTGTGTAATAATGTAGAAAACTTCTGTGTGTAATATTTAGAAACTTTTGTGTGTAATAATGTAGAAAACCTTTGTGTGTAATAATGTAGAAAACTTTTGTGTGTGATAATGTAAAAAAATTTGTGTGTAATAATGTAGAAAACTTTTGTGTGTAATAATGTAAAATACTTTTGTGTGTAATAATGTAGAAACATTTGTGTGTAATAATGTAGAAAACTTTTGTGTGTTATTGTGTAGAAAACTTTTGTGTGTAATAATGTAGAAAACTTTTGTGTGTTATAATGTAGAAAACTTTTGTGTGTAATAATGTAGAAAACTTTTGTGTGTAATAATGTAGAAAACTTTTGTGTGTAATTATGTTAAAAAATTTGTGTGTAATAATGTAGAAAACTTTTGTGTGTTATAATGTAGAAATCTTTTGTGTGTAATAATGTAAAAAAATTTGGGTGTAATAATGTAGAAAACTTTTGTGTGTAATAATGTAGAAAACTTTTGTGTGTAATAATGTAAAAACGTTTGTGTGTAATAATGTAGAAACTTTTGTGTGGGATAATGTAAAATACTTTTGTGTGTAATAATGTAGAAACTTTCGTGTGTAATAATGTAGAAAACTTTTGTGTGTTATAATGTAGAAAACTTTTGTGTGTAATAATGTAGAAAACTTTTGTGTGTTATAATGTAGAAAACTTTTGTGTGTAATAATGTAGAAAACTTTTGTGTGGAATAATGTAGAAGGCTTTTGTGTGTAATAATGTAGAAAACTTTTGTGTGTAATAATGTAAAAACGTTTGTGTGTAATAATGTAGAAAACTTTTGTGTGTGATAATGTAAAATACTTTTGTGTGTAATAATGTAGAAAACTTTTGTGTGTAATAATGTAGAAAACTTTTGTGTGTGAAGATGTAGAAAACTTTTGTGTGTAATAATGTTGAAAACTTTTGTGTGTTATAATGTAGAAAACTTTTATAATAATGTAGAAGGCTTTTGTGTGTAATATTGTAGAAAACTTTTGTGTGTAATAATGTAGAAAACTTGTGTGCGTAATAATGTAGAAAACTTTTGCGTGTGATAATGTAGAAAACTTTTGTGTAAAATAATGTAGAAAACTTTTGTGTGTGATGATGTAGAAAACTTTTGTGTGTGATAATGTAGAAACTTTTGTGTGTAATAATGTAGAAAACTTGTGTGCGTAATAATGTAGAAAACTTTTGTGTGTGATAATGTAGAAAACTTTTGTGTGTGATGATGTAGAAAACCTTTGTGTGTGATAATGTAGAAACTTTTGTGTGTAATAATGTAGAAAACTTGTGTGTGTAATAATGTAGAAAACTTTTGTGTGTGAGAATGTAGAAAACTGTTGTGTGTGATGCTGTAGAAAACTTTTGTGTGTGATAATGTAGAAACTTTTGTGTGTAATAATGTAGAAAACTTGTATGCGTAATAATGTAGAAAACTTTTGCGTGTGATAATGTAGAAAACTTTTGTGTGTGATAATGTTGAAAACTTTTGTGTGTGATAATGTAGAAAACTTTTGTGTGTAATAATTTAGAAAACATTTGTGTGTGATAATGTAGAAAACTTTTGTGTGTAATAATGTAGAAAACTTTTGTGTGTGATAATGTAGAAAACTTTTGTGTGTGATAATGTTGAAAACTTTTGTGTGTGATAATGTAGAAAACCTTTGTGTGTGATAATGTAGAAAACTTTTGTGTGTAATAATGTAGAAAACTTTTGTGTTGAATAATGTAGAAAACCTTTGTGTGTGATCATGTAGAAAACTTTTGTGTGTGATAATGTAGAAAACTTTTGTGTGTAATAATTTAGAAAACTTTTGTGTGTGATAATGTAGAAAACTTTTGTGTGTAATAATTCAGAAAACTTTTGTGTGTGATAATGTAGAAAACTTTTGTGTGTAATAATTTAGAAAACTTTTGTGTGTGATAATGTAGAAAACTTTTGTGTGTGATAATGTAGAAAACTTTTGTGTGTAATAATGTAGAAAACTTTTGTGTGTAATAATGTAGAACGCTTTTGTGTGTAATAATGTAGAAAACTTTTGTGTGTGATAATGTAGAAACTTTTGTGTGTAATAATGTAGAAAACTTTTGTGTGTAATAATGTAGAAAACTTTTGTGTGTGATAATGTAGAAACTTTTGTGTGTAATAATGTAGAAAACTTTTGTGTGTAATAATGTAGAAAACTTTTGTGTGTGATAATGTAGAAAACTTTTGTGTGTGATAATGTAGAAAACTTTTGTGGGTCATAATGTAGAAAACCTTTGTGTGTGATAATGTAGAAACTTTTGTGTGTAATAATGTAGAAAACTTTTGTGTGTAATAATGTAGAAAACTTTTGTGTGTAATAATGTAGAAAACTTTTGTGTGTAATAATGTAGAAACTTTAGTGTGTAATAATGTAGAAAACCTTTGTGTGTGATAATGTAGAAAACTTTTGTGTGTAATAATGTAGAAAACTTTTGTGTGTAATAATGTAGAAAACTTTTGTGTGTAATAATGTAGAAAACTTTTGTGTGTAATAATGTAGAAAACTCTTGTGTGTTATAATGTAGAAAACTTTTGTGTGTAATAATGTAGAAAACTTTTGTGTGTGATAATGTAGAAAACTTTTGTGTGTGATGATGTAGAAAAATTTGTGTGTAATAATGTAGAAATCTTTTGTGTGTAATAATGTAGAAAACTCTTGTGTGTAATAATGTAGAAAACTTTTGTGTGTAATAATGTAGAAAACTTTTGTGTGTAATAATGTAGAAAACTTTTGTGTGTAATAATGTAGAAAACTCTTGTGTGTAATAATGTAGAAAACTCTTGTGTGTTATAATGTAGAAAACTTTTGTGTGTAATAATGTAGAAAACTTTTGTGTGTCATATTGTAGAAAACTTTTGTGTGTGATGATGTAGAAAACTCTTGTGTGTAATAATGTAGAAAACTTTTGTGTGTAATAATGTAGAAAACTCTTGTGTGTAATAATGTAGAAAACTTTTGTGTGTGATAGTGTAGAAACTTTTGTGTTTGATAATGTATAAACTTTTGTGTGTGATAATGTATAAACTTTTGTGTGTGATAATGTAGAAAACTTTTGTGTGTGATAATGTAGAAAACTTTTGTGTGTAATAATGTAGAAAACTTTTGTGTGTAATAATGTAGAAAACTTTTGTGGGTGATGATGTAGAAACTTTTGTGTGTAATAATGTTTAAAACGTTTGTGTGTTATAATGTAGAAAACTCTTGTGTGTGATAATGTAGAAAACGTTTGTGTGTGATAGTGTAGAAACTTTTGTGTGTGATAATGTAGAAAACTTTTGTGTGTGATAATGTAGAAACTTTTGTGTGTGATAATGTAGGGAACTTTTGTGTGTGATAATGTAGAAAACCTTTGTGTGTTATAATGTAGAAAACTTTTGTGTGTAATAATGTAGAATACTTTTGTGTGTAATAATGTAGAAAACTTTTGTGTGTGATAATGTAGAAAACTTTTGTGTGTGATAGTGTAGAAACTTTTGTGTGTGATAATGTAGAAAACTTTTGTGTGTGATAATGTAGAAACTTTTGTGTGTGATAATGTAGGGAACTTTTGTGTGTGATAATGTAGAAAACCTTTGTGTGTTATAATGTAGAAAACTTTTGTGTGTAATAATGTAGAAAACTTTTGTGTGTAATAATGTAGAAAACTTTTGTGTGGAATAATGTAGAAAACTTTTGTGTGTGATAATGTAGAAAACTTTTGTGTGCAATAATGTAGAAAACTTTTGTGTAAAATAATGTAGAAAACTTTTGTGTGTTATAATGTAGAAAACTTTTGTGTGTGATAATATAGAAAACTTTTGTGTGTAATAATGTAGAAAACTTTTGTGTGTAATAATGTAGAAAACTTTTGTGTGTAATAATGTAGAAAACGTTTGTGTGTAATAATGTAGAAAACTTTTGTGTGTAATAATGTAGAAAACTTTTGTGTGTGATAATGTAGAAAACTTTTGTGTGTAATAATGTAGAAAACTTTTGTGTGTAATAATGTAGAAAACTTTTGTGTGTAATAATGTAGAAAACTTTTGTGTGTAATAATGTAGAAAACTTTTGTGTGTAATAATGTACAAAACTTTTGTGTGTAATAATGTAGAAAACTTTTGTGTGTGATAATGTAGAAAACTTTTGTGTGTAATAATGTAGAAAACGTTTGTGTGTGATAATGTAGAAAACTTTTGTGTGTAATAATGTAGAAAACTTTTGTGTGTTATAATGTAGAAAACTTTTGTGTGTAATAATGTAGAAAACTTTTGTGTGTAATAATGTAGAAAACTTTTGTGTGTGATGATGTAGAAAACTTTTGTGTAGAAAGAATTCCTTTGTGGTTTAAATTTAAAGCCTCATTTGTGTGTTATAATGTAAAATTATTTGTGTGCTATAATGTAAAAATTATTTGTCTGTTATAATGTAAAAATATTATTGATGTGTTATTATATAAACATAATTTTTTTGTTACAATGTAAAAAATTATTTGTGGGCTATATTTGCGGCTAGATTGTAAAAATTATTTTTGCGTTATAATGTCAAAAATCAGTTGTGTCTTATAATATAAACATTATTTGTATTTTATAACATAAAATATATTTGCGTGTTATAATGTAAAAAATAATTTGTATGTTATAATATAACATTTATTTGTGTTATAATGTAAAAATGATATGCGTGTTATTATGTAAAAATCAATTGTGTGTTATAATATAAAAAAAATTAGTTGTTTGTTATAATATAAAAATTATGAGGGCATTATAATTTTAAAAATTAGTTGTGTGTTATAATGTAAAAAATATTTGTATGTTATATTTTAAGAAATTATTTGTGTGTGATTATAACATCAAATAATTTCTTACATTATAGCACACAAATATTTTTTACATTATAACACACAACTAATTTTTTAAATTATAACGCAAAAATAATTTTTATATCATAACACACAACTAAATCATTTGCGTGTTATAATGTAAAATGTTTATTGTGTGTTATAATGTAAAAAAGAGTATTTGTTTTTTATAATGTAAAATCATTTGCGTGTTATAATATAAAAAATTATTTGTGTGTTATAATGTAAAAAATTATTTGTGTGTTATAATGTAAAAAATTATTTGTGTGTTATAATGTAAAAAATTATTTGTGTTATAATGTAAAGAATTATTTGTGTGTTATAATATAAAAAATTATTTGTGTGTTATAATGTAAAAAAAAGTATTTGTTTTTTATAATGTAAAATCATTTGCGTGTTATAATATAAAAAATTATTTGTGTGTTATAATGTAAAGAATTATTTGTGTGTTATAATGTAAAAAAATATTTCTGTGCTATAATATAAAAAAAGTATTTGTGTTTTATAATGTAAAAAAACTCTTAGTGTGGTATAATGTAAGAAATTATTTGTGTGTTATAATGAAATAATTATTTGTGTGTTATAATGTAAGAAATTATTTGTGTGTTATAATATAAGAAAATTGTTTCTCTGTTATAATGTAAAAAATTATTTGTGTGTTATAATGAAAATAATTATTTGTGTGTTATAATTTAAAAAATTATTTGTGTGTTATAATGCAAGAAATTATTTGTGCGTTATAATGTAAAAAGTCATGTGTGTGTTATAATATAAAATTATTTGTGTTTATAATGTAAACAATCATTTGTGTGTTATAATATAAAAATATTTGTGTGTTATAATCTAAAAAATCATTTCTATGTTATAATGTAAGAAAATTGTTTATGCGTTATAATGTAAAATTATTATGTGTTATATTTTGCGATGGAAATATCAGGTCTTTCTCGTCACAGGATTAAATAGAGGTTCTGTCAAATGTTGTGAAAAATAAGATTTTGTTTATCTAAATAATGCCCGATAAAGGTGTGGATTTGAGTCTGTGTTTGGATATAGGAATGAATGGGAAAGGGTTGGGGTTAAGGATCGAGATAGATGCGACGGAAGACTAGAAAGAATAGTATTTCGCCCTAAATACTCGTGTTTATAGGTTCAATCAATAGTGTAATGTGAATCTGACATATCTATGCTAAAAGAAGTTTAAGATTTATTCGAGGTTATTCAGTTATAAAAATGCTTTTAATTTGACTAGAATTTTTATGTGGTCAGAAAATGTATGACTTACATTTCCCCATTTGTATATCCCCGGCCCACCACTATCATCCTTGCACACACCAGTGAAGAGGTTAAGAAATAAGGAAGAAATGTGATAGATGCAAGTGAGAAAAGAAAAAAGAAAGATGGTAAAGAGGAAGAAGGAAAAGGGAAAATCTTAAATTATTTGTTGATGGTAATTCTAAAGCATATCATTCTCCTTCCTATTCGTCCCCATCCCTGTCTACTCCCCTAACCCTTACTCACGTTTTTCATCATAGCTTTTCTACTTATTTACTATGTGAAGGTTTCAAATTTGTATAACAATAATAATGATAATCTAATCCCAAAATGTATATAATTAATTTATCTCCATACTTAGATATAATCACCTACTCTGATTGTGATAATACTAATTCAAAATAGAAGGTAGTAAGGAATAAACATGAGGGTGATTGTTACATTTATAATAATTAATAATGATAATTTTGAATAATAATTATATTGATTAATAATATTAACAATAGTGGGAAGAAACTGTTTAAAGTAAAATCATAAAAACACTTTCCCGCAACCAACCCCTTACACAAAATCTTCAATAAAAATACCTTGAAGTTATCTTACAGTTGTTGCGAAAATTTAGAGATGATAATTAAGGCACATAATAGCAAAATACTAAATGAAAACAATGTAAACAACAACAAAATAAACAATAAAAAAGTAGACAGAAATAAAAACAACACTAGCAGAAATAATAATAATAATAATAATAATAATAATAACAAACCAACCCCTGACAAGAACAACCATACCATAAATAAAAATACTAATAACGAACAAGATAAATACAATTGTAGACACCGCACACTTTGCCCAGTCCAAAATAAATGTCTAACAAAAAGCGTAGTTTATCAAGCAACAATATTTGCGAAGAAAACCCCGAATAACAAGAAATATTACATAGGCATGACTTCCTTAGATTTCAAAACCCGATACTATGACCACAAAAGCACATTCAAAAATAAAAAACACCGTATAAAAACAACACTAGCGAATAAATACTGGGAACTCAAAGAAAGCGGACATTCGCCGGTAGTCGAATGGAAAATAATGAGACAAGCTACCACATGCAGACATTTAGACGACCCATGTAAATTATGCCTCCATGAAAAATTTTCTATCCTGTACTTTAAAGAACCTCAAAATCTATTAAACTGTAGGCGGGAAATAGCAAACAACTGTGTTCACAAAATAAAACTTACTCTAGGATAGCGATACAAAGTAGCTTTAAAACTAACAATAACAATAGAAAACAAACAAATAAATAAATTAAATAGACATGAATATACATAAACGATCACACACATATATGTATATATATATATATATATATATATATATGTATATATGTATATATATGTGCATTATTGTGTACACATAGGTATATTTATATGCATATAAAAAAGGAGAACGGCCACCTAAAACCACTAACCTAGTTCTAAAACAGATCCTTTGTTTGATAAAATGCATGCCCATTGGCCGAGAGGAAGAGGCGCGGTGGAGACTAGAAAGCTGATTGGCCAACTAGACATCCTCAACATATATAAAAACAAGAAACAACGACAGAATTCGCGCATAAGCCTGACGAATCCTATAGTTGGATGAAACGCAGAATATTCAGTGTAGCTTAATCGCCATATATATTTTATAAATTACTAACTAGCTCTACCTACGTATTGAGCACTTTTGAAGTAAATACTTAAAGTTTACGCATAAATCTATACTTTCGTATATTAAATTTATGTGAATATATGAAGTAGTTATATATATATATATATATATATATATATATATATATATATATATATATATATATATATATATAGTTTGTATATCACTTCCCGATATGCTCCGCCCAAGATAGGGAGCATTATATATATATATATATATATATATATATATATATATATATATATATATATAATGCTCCCTATCTTGGGCGGAATATATATATATATATATATATATATATATATATATATATATATATATATATATATATATATAATGCTCCCTATCTTGGGCGGAGCATATCGGGAAGTGATATACAAACTGCTATTAGCGTATTAAGCGCCGCTCTTTGTGTAAAACAAATCGAGCGAAGGCATTTTGACGATGTCAAAACATCGTTAATTCATTACCCATTCAGCATCAGGTGTATAGTGCAATGGTGAGAAGCATTGACTGTCATTTGGGCGGTCTGGTTTCGATCCTGGCTTGAGGTAGTTGCCTGTCTAGCCGCACTGATGAGCTGTAAAACAGCGAAACAGTACTGTATGTGGATGACTATATATATATATATATATATATATATATATATATATATATATATATATGAATAAAAAATTGATACGAAAAATATATAGATGTTTATAACTTTTCGGTAAAAAAATAAGAATGTTTCCTTCAAAAGCACAATTTTCGACCGATCCTTCGATCTTCCTATATATATATATATATATATATATATATATATATATATATATATATATATATATATACATGAAGTTAGTATTTGTATATTAAATGTATCAATGTCTTTCGTATAAAGGTGTTTTCAGAGGAAGCAAACTTTAAATTTAAATAAATCGCACAAACATATCTTTATAATACAAACATGTGAATTAGTTTTTGACATTCATAATTTAAATACAATACTGGCGTACTCTAGAGGTCCAATTTCATAAAATCTACGCAGTAAATTATGCTGTATTTCGACAATAACGCGTCGGTGTTGTATTCCAAGTGATCTATTGTATCTTGTTTATCAATGTAGTCATGGAACTTTATCATTGCTCCAAATTCGGGAATTTGTTTATTGACATAACCATTTAACAAAAAGTGTGCTTCATCACCGAAGAAAAATTTGAAAGGAAATTGTGGAAAACGGACATATTTTCTTTGGCCTTTTCGGAGTAAACGATTGATTATTTGGTTTCAACTCTTGTACAGGTTGAATCTTGGAAGCCCGCAAACCAAAATCTGTACACCAAATTTTGCATAAAGTCAACGGACAGAAGTTTAATTGTTGACATGTTGACGAACAGATACATTTGCAACATCATCAACACAAGTGCACACAATCGATTGTGTGCACTGAATGACATCTTACACGATGTGTATAATAATTAGAGTGAACGAAGTGTGAAAGGATTCGCACTTTCTCTAATTAATTAAATCTGATGATCGATTATGAGCACGATGAAACTCACATAATGCTCACGCTGATTTTCAAAATAAATTTGCGCAATTTGCAAACGCTGCTCGGGTGTCAGTCTCTTCATGATGAATTGCCAAACCAAGCTGAACTCCAAATAACTGATATTCTCCAAATCTGCAATTAAAGACAATACAATTTAAAATTCGCCGCCTGTAAAAACATATTTTTATAATTTTAAAATCTGAAATTTATTGGTTTCATAACAGTTCGATAGTGTTGCACTAGAGCTGTAATAACAAGTTTTTTAATTGTAGCAAAACCTGTGGAAATTCCACAGTAGTTGAAAACATCATCACATAAGCAAACAAAAGATATTCTATAAAATAATCAGTGTAATATTAGTTCCGATCAGACCGTCAATTAGAAATTATCTATATATTTTATAAAATAAAAAGAAATTATCTATATATTTTACAAAAAAAAGTAGACAAATATAGAGAATTTCTTGAGATATATTATTACAAGAAACTATAATGAGACATCACTTTCTAGATATTATAACTTGATCAAAGTGACTTGTAAATCAGTTAGTAAAAATTATATCACTATCTTTTCTTAATAATCTGATAATTTGGCATGTAAGTAATAAGATTTGATAGACACATTTTCCATTTTTATCCTAGTGGTAAGAAAATGGAATGAACAAGTGATCATGCCATATTTAATAATGTTTCTTAGTTTCTGGAAAAAAAAGATTTTGATATCTATGAAAAATGATTATCTCGTTGTATTTATATGAAACAGAATTCGATGAACATTTTTAAATAGAAATGAAATATTTCAACAACAACAACAACGACGACGACGGCGACGACGACGACGACGACGACGACGACGACGATGATGTTTAAATGAAACAAAAATCCATTAAATGAGCTTTTTTAAGTATCTGAATATGTATAACTTGTGATCTGCATCAACCAAATATTGGTTGACAATAATTGACTTAGTATTGTGGTCTGTACCGATCAGGCACTGACTGGCGATAAAGAATTTATTAATATTATTATCTGTACCAACCAGACACTGGCTGGCGATAACTAACTTATTGTTGTGATCTGCATCCACCATGATTTATTAACTGAAATATATAACTTAAATATTCAATAAATTTATGTTTTCTTTTATGCTAAATTTAAATGGGATTATCGACTTTTTAATACGAAATAAATAAATAATCGCGCTTTTGGATAATTCGTTACTGGTGTGAGGGAGATAACTCCATTTTAATAAAAGATCCATTCATTTTTTCATGCGAGAATTTGGGATGCTAAAACCAACACAAAACATTAACAAAATAGCTGATTTGGGGGGTTGACGATGAATGCTTTAGAAAAATCACTTCTAATTAATTGTAAAAAATGTTTCCTTTTTTTCAAATAAACTTTATTTAATATTAACATTACAAAAATACCCTGGAAATGTCACTTCTGTTTAATTTCAAGAAAAAAATTGGTTTTCTACTTTATTATTTAATGTAATGATGTTTTAACATGGAAAATTCATTTCTGATAATTTACAAAAATGCACTTAAAAAGTTACTTCTGATAAATTATAAGTAAATTTTTTTAACTACTTTATTAAATGAACAAAGTTTTTACAAAAATGTCTCAGAAAAGTTACTTTAGATTAATCGTAAAAAAATGTTTTCTTTTTAACTGCTTTATTTAAAGTAACACATTTTTGAAATTAGTGACGAATTATCTAAAAATAATAATTTGTTTGGAAAAGAATTTATTAGTTTTTTATGTTGTTTTACTATATAGAATAAAATAGATAAACAAATTTTAATCAAGCAAGCGAAAATAGTCCATTTGTATACCAATGGTGTAAAAGAAATTTTAATTTTGGAATTTTATATAAAGGTTTAAAGCTTGAAATAAAGTTTGTATAAATGAACGTTAGCTCATGCATAAAAATTGTAACCCAATATTTTATCTGTAAATTTTACGGGTCTGTGGTGATTATTTTTATGAAAACAAACGTTTGAACTGAACTAAAACCATCATATTGTTTTAAAAGTTTGGTTGGTTGGCGAGATCGCTTTTAACCAATGAGAATGCGGCATGTATTTTCCTAACCCAAGAATGTGGGTAGAGTATTCCTTATTAGCGACATAATTTTTTTGTAATAATTTGTATTGAGAATTTGGAATATTCCATTTACATTATAAGAGATCTTCAGGTTGAAAATGATAAGCGTATTAAGACCACCTGAAATGTAAGGAAAATGCTCACAAATTAATCATATATGTTGCAATGCAATGCAATGAAAAATAAAATATTGTATTGAATGTAACCATATATGAGGAGTACATGAAAAATAAAATATTGTATTGAATGTAACAATATATGAGGAATACATGAAAAATAAAATATTGTATTGAATATGATCGCGTAATGCATACAGTTTTTGTTAATCTGCGTTTTTACTGATGATGTCTTCGGCATGAAAAATAAATTATTTATCCATTTCGACCACACGCACACATACACACACTCCCCCCATATATATATATATATATATATATATATATATATATATATATATATATATATATATATATATATATATATATATATATAAACCAAAACACGGAATAATAAAATAATGTTAAAAAATACACATTGTTAGTGACTACTCTCCTGTTGAAATATATATATATATATATATATATATATATATATATATATATATATATATATATATATATATATATATATATATATATATATATATAATTATAAAACTCAGATCAGCTTGCTTGCTTGTTTGCTTGCTTGCTTACTTGGGCGTTTAAATCGTCGATCTGGTTTGTGACTTCCAGTTTAATAAAATTCGTCTGCTTACCTATTTCATGGCCGCCCTGCCTTGATATTAAAAGCCATTGCTGCTTTTCAAAGCATACACAAGGTCAACAATATTTTTTTCATTTTAACTTGTTTTAGCGTTTTTTTCTTACAAATAAATGTAATTTAACTTTGTTGATTTCAAAAAACGGATTTAAATATAAATTTACAATATATAACTATAATCATATTCATAACCGTATTTACTGCTTTTAGTAGCGCTCCTACGGATTCTGACGATTTTTTTTCTGGCTTTACTAAAAAAAAGTATTTTCTCTTCAAGGAAGGAGAAGGTAGAAACTTGGTTTCAGTAGTACTTTTAGTAGGGCCTCCTTGTTTGCAGTAGTGCTCTGGAGGTTTCTTGAGTTTTATTTTTTCACTCATCACTTAAAAAATGTTTTCTCAAGACAATAAAAGACAATATAATCTCAAAATTACCTTTTATTTTGAATATCTCTCATATTACCCTTTAAAGGCCAACGGGCACACTAAATATAAAATAATGACGGAAGGGGGAAAAAGATCGAACTGTTCTCAAAGTGCAAAGTCGCAAAAAAAGAAAACAAAATAATAATAATGGAAGGGACTGTAAATCGGTTCTAAAAATGGGGGATCGATTCACTAGAATGTTGTATATGAAACTGATCCTCCTTCCAAATATTTAAATATTGATTTTTTTTTTCAATGTTTTATAATCTGGTAACTTAATCTCCAATAATCCACAGAAATAAAAAATAGAGGAAAAGGAAAGAATTGTTCAGGTGAACTTACATATTGTTTAATATTTTCTTTGTCAAAGTTGTGCCTAATTAAAACAAGAATTTGATTTTTTTTTAACTACGTTTTTTGTGTCCAGAATTATTTTTTTACAATTATTTTATTTGTATTTTCATTGCAATTTGGAATTGTTTTCAAACAAAAAAGTAAAATCAAAGCAAATATGGTTTTCTGATGTAAAAAAATACTACTTGTTCAATTTACATATTTTAAATAAATATTTGGATTTTTTACGACCTAACCGAGCGTAGTTTATCTTCTAAAAAGAAATCAAAATCTATTTTTTTGCTAATACGTTTCAGCGGTCTTTAAAGATAATATAAAAGAAGGAATTCTTTTTAAATAATAAAAATTTAACATTTTATCGTAGGGGATCACTTTCCTATATAAATTTAACGTAGCGAGACATGTAATCGTTAGGATTTTTTCAAGTTCTGTGCGGGGGTGGGGGTAGAAAAGGTGAATGGGGTGGGGTGGTCATAAGTTCCAAACATTTTTATAATACGTAGAAAAATTTCAAAACGTGTGTGGGGAATATTGCATTTTTTAAAAGATTTGCTTTGAAAAGATTTCACCGTTAAATATTACTTAATCAGTTAATTATTATTTTCTGGTATTTTTAATGCTGTTAACACACATATACACAAAAAACTATGGTGGATCTCTACAATGAACACTACTTGTATTTGGGGGGGGGGGTTTTATTTTATAGTTTTTCAATTCTTTTTCAGCGGATTACACCCCTTTATATAAAGGATTTTTCGTTTAATCTATGCGCAATAAAGTTAAGATCATCATTATCCCTATTGTTTTTGCTGGCCGCAATGTTTGTGTTCGTGCACGGGCATTGAATTTTTTTTTTTTCGTGTACGTGAAATTACGTATTTTTTTCACTGGTTGCGACGTTTGTTTTCGCGCGTGCATGCATTCAGTTTTGGCACTTGCACTTTTATACATTAGTTCTGTATACTAACTATTCCATAGCTAGCCATAACATTTACTGACCCAACGGGTCACGGATAGTCTAGTGTATATATAAATATATGTATATATGTGTGTGTGTGTGTGTGTGTGTGTGTGTGTGTGTGTGTGTGTGTGTGTGTGTGTGTGTGTGTGTGCGCGCGCGCGCAACGGAGATACTTTGCTATATGATTCTTTTTTATTTTTTCGATTTTCCGTATGATCTTTTTGTATATCAAAATCGAAAGTATTAATGAAGGTTCCATAGTTGTCACTGTTATAACGCATTCGATTCGTCCACGAACCATTTTCAGGTGTCGAGGAAGTAAAAGTGAGAAGGAACGAGAATGGAAATCTAGAGAATAAAATATTTTAAAATAATATAAAGCCCCCGTATATATGTACGTTACGTGGACGACATTCTTATTTTAGCGGAAAATAATGAAAAGATATACCAAATACACGACCTTTTTTTTTAAAAAAAGAACTCAATCTTTAAGTTCACAGTAGACTTGAATAATAATAATAATAATAATAATAATAATAATAATAATAATAATAATAATAATAATAATAATAAAATGTTCATTTCTTGATGTCCTTATTGACTCGTCCAATAATACATGTAACACCTCTGTATATAAAAAACAACTTAAGAAAAATAAGATATGCTTTTCAAACTGCTGCCAATACATAAATATAAACTTATATATATAATATATTATATGAATATAAATTTATATTTATAATATATTATATAAATATAAATTTATATATATAATATATTATATAAATATAAATTTATATATATAATATATTATATAAATATAAATTTATATATATAATATATTATATAAATATAAATTTAAATATATAATATATTATATAAATATAAATTTATATTTATAATATATTATATAAATATAAATGTATATATATAATATATTATATAAATATAAATTTATATATATAATATATTATATAAATATAAATTTATATTTATAATATATTATATAAATAGAAATTTATATATATATAATATATTATATAAATATAAACTTATATATATAATATATTATATAAATATACATTTATATTTATGATATATTATATAAATATAAATTTATATCTATAATATATTATATAAATATGAATTTATATTTATGTATTGGGAGCAGTTTGAAAAGCATATCTTATTTTTCTTTTATTAATATTATTGTAATTTTCCCCCTTTTCCCTTGTACATATTTGTGAATTATTCCATGGATTTCGGCCTTTGATTATTTTGGACCATCTTCCAATTACGAGATCTCCTTGGATTTTTCTTGTGCAAATGGAAATTCAATTAACTTTTTTAAAGTTATATTTTTGGATTTTACCGTCATTGGATTATTTATCTTTCACCAGACTATCCATTCACGTGTAATCACCTTTTTCTTCACCATATTCCCTCTGCTTCACTTTTTTGTTATCAAGTAAGATTTTTGACTTACTTGTTGCTTCATCAAATACTTTTTTATGCAAAATCCGATCTCGCATTTTGCTAATCCTACCCTCTGATGAGAAGGAAAGTATTTCTTCGAAACTCCGCGGATTAAAGACTATCCATTTATCAAGTGTTTCCTTTTTAGATTAAATATGTTTTTAAGTCTTTTTCAAAGTGCTTTTTAACATGTTTTATTAACTGTTTGCTCGTATTATAAGCTCTATTTCCTATTTGGTTTTATCGAGCTTTTACATCTGGCTGAGATAACTTTATAAATATTAATTCTTTAATATTTATGATATACTTTAGTTTTACCATCTTTGATCATTTTGGTAAATTTAATTGTAATTTATATATATATATATATATATATATATATATATATAAAACTGAATGTGTGTGTGTGTGTGTGTGTGTGTGTGTGTGTGTGTGTGTGTGGTCACGAATAGGCTCCAATATGGTTGATTATTTTTAAAAACTGATTACATATAATGATAGAAGATGTACTGAGACACAGGAATGGGTATATTTGATCATGCAGAACGGCGGTTCATTAAAATTGTGGGGGTCTGAGTCGCGCCTGGTCAACAAAGTATGGAAATAAAAAATTTAAAAATTAAAAAAAAAAAACGTTTACAAGTGTTTTTGATATAGATGTACATAAGAATACTTTGATAAGTATATTTTAACTTAAATAGGGATGGTATAATAAAATTGTGGGGTCTGCGTTCGCGCCTGGCCTCCATAGAATGGGAAGAGGCTCACACTTTAATAAAGACTTTTCATATCTATCTGCGTAAGTATACTTAGATAATTATGTTTCAGTTTGAAGAAATATGGTTTATAAAATTATGGGGTGTCCATTCGCACCTGACTCCCATAGAATGGAAATATGTCACAAAGTTTAACAGATCCACAGAATATTGTGATAAGTGTTTCAGTGTTAAAAGGTATGGTATAATAAATTATGTGGTTTATCTATTTTATTTTTACTTTGATCATATTTTGCTTTGGTTTAGATACGCCCAAATTCGAAGCTATCTCTTTACAACCCTTCCTTTTCATAACCTATCATACTTTCATAAATCAGAGTCCATTTACTGTAGGCTGTTTTTGAACCCAGTCAACGACGAGTACTTTTGTTAATATATATATATATATATATATATATATATATATATATATATATATATATATATATATATATATATATATTAAGTAATGTGATTTATAATTTAAAATTTAAAAATTTAAAAAATTTTCAAAAATTTAAAAATCAAATTTTAATTAAATTAAAAAATCAGTTTCATAAGAAGGAACAACAACAAAATCAATTATCTGTACGATCGTTTCGGAAAACAGTACTTTTTATTGTGGTATACATCAAGTTATGTAGAACAATTATATATAGTTTTTTGGTAAGCAAGGTCTCTTCATCAGCAAATTTAGGAGGGTTTTTATTGATTTAAAAGACACGACTTAAACACAGTTCCTGATTTCAAAAAATTAAAAATTAACAGATTCATCTGCCTTACTTTAATGCTAGGTTTATTTATGGTGTCTTTTAAATCAATAAAAACCCTCCTAAATTTGCTGATGAAGAGACCTTGCTTACCAAAAAACTATATATAATTGTTCTACATAACTTGATGTATACCACAATAAAAAGTACTGTTTTCCGAAACGATCGTACAGATAATTGATTTTGTTGTTGTTCCTTCTTATGAAACTGATTTTTAATTTAATTAAAATTTGATTTTTAAATTTTTTAAATTTTTTAAATTTTTAAATTTTAAATTATAAATCACATTACTTAATATTGAATTAGCTCTAGGACATTTAACTATCGAGCTTATTATATATCTAAATTACAACGAGCACTTTCTATTTCCTGTATTTTAATTAAACTAGTAATTTCACTGTTACATTAAAATACACTCAGCTCTTTAGACTATTGTTCTAATCTCCTTTAAATTATATATATATATATATATATATATATATATATATATATATATATATATATATATATATATATATATATATATATAAGGAAGAGGGGAGCGATATAATTAGTTAAATGGTTTGTGGAAAAAATAATTATGTTGGTGAAATGAGATGATTGCATGTATTGTAAATGTATCGTAATTTATTTTACAGAAATCTAAAAATGTAAGAAATGCTAAATGTTACAAAACCGTTAATCCATGTATGTTTGTAATATATCAATGTGTATGTTTATAATATATCAATGTGTATGTTAGTAGGGTTCGACATTACCTCAGA
>NC_136513.1:65401014-65556014 GCF_053919585.1 Euprymna scolopes | reverse complement strand
TTATATATATTTATATATATTTATATGTATATATTTATATATATATTTATATATATATATTAATATATATATTTATATATATATTTTATATGTATATTTTATATATATATTTATATATATGCATATATATATATTTATATGTATATTTATATATGTATTCATATATATATATATGTGTATATATATGTTTATATGTATATTTATATATGTATTCATATATATATATTTAAATATTTATATTCATATATATATTTATATATATATTTATATATATATTTATATATATATATATTTATTTTTATATTTATATTTATATATATTTATATATATATGTATTTATATTTATATATATATTTATATATATATATTTATACATATATATTTATATATATTTATATTTATATAAATAAATATATATATGTATATATATATTTATTTATATATATATATATATATTAATCTTTATATATACGTATATTTATATTATATATATATATATTTTATATATATTTATATACATATTTAAAGGAGATTAGAGTTATATACATATATATATATATATATATATATATATATATATATATATATATATATTTAGCCGCCAATAGCATAATGGTTATGAGCATTAACTATCGTACAGACGGTCTGGTTCCAATCCTGAATTGAGGTAGTTGCCTGTCTAGCCGCACTCATGAGCTGTGAAACAGCGAAACAGTACTGTATGTGGATGACTATATTTATATATATTTCTATATATATATATATATATATTTATATATATATATTTATATATATACATTTATACATATATATATTTTATATATGTTTATATATATATATATATATATATATTTATTGATATATTTATAATATATATATATATATACATATGTAGAGAGAGAGAGACAGAGAGTAGTTATTATCGCACATTTTTATATAAACTCATGGTATTTTCTAATAGCCCAAACAAATTCTTAGTTGTAACTGTCCCCATACTAATCAGCCAATCGTCGGGCACTTACATGACAAAGATACAGTTGACCTCAGGCTCACCCTTTCTGTGTATTTTTATGGAAAGTGTAGATATCATTTGTGTTCAAGATGCTGACCTATTTTAAACTAGGTGTAGTTAGATAAGTTATTTTTGTCTGTTTATATTTCGGATATTATGTTAGTTTTATTTATAAAATTATTTATTATATAAATATATATGTTTATTTTATTTATTTATTTGTTTTCTATTGTTATTATGAGTTTAAACATTATTTATGTATCGTTATCCTAGAGTTAATTTTATCCTGTGCACACATTTCTCTACTACAGTTTAATGGGTGTTTGGGGTTCTTTAAAGAATATGATAACGATTTTCTCATTCAAGCATAATCTATGGGGACCTTGTAAGTCCTAACATGCACTTTCTTGTCTTACTATTTTCCATTCGACTATCGGTGAACGTCCATTTTCTTTGAGTGCCTAGTATTGGTTTGTTAGTGCTGTTTTCATTCGTTTTTTTTTTGTCACCGAGTTTATTTTACTATTAAACAACACACTACGTGTAAACTGGTGATGTTTCCAAACTTTGTGGACATGGCGCGAATGCAGACCCCACAATTTTAATGAACCACCGTTCTGCCAGATCAAAGATACCCATTCCTGTGTCTCGATACATCTTCTATCATTATATGCAATCAGTTTTTTAAAATATTCAACCATATAGGAGCCTATTCGTGATCAGACACACACACACATTCAGCTTTATATTATATAAGATATATATATATATATATATGTTATAAAAATAATTATTATTATTATTATTATTATTATTATTATTATTCTAAAGCGCTGATTTGCTTGTCACCGTCTCAAATGTTATGATGTCATATGTAGCAAACTTTTCATGCTGAAATGAAGTCGAAAATATGTTTGAATTTATTTTATGTTTTTAACAATAAAGAAAGGAGAGGAGATAGTTTATTAGTACTCTTGAGGCATCCTTAATTATATTTAATGCTTTGAGTAGTGCTCCGCAGGCCTCCTGTTTTTTTGTTTTATTTTTGTTTGTTATTATGTTGTTGTTTTTTGGGGGTGGGGTTAACTGATCACTTACATAATTTATAGTTTACAGAGGGATCAGAAAGTTGGTTTTTGTAGTATTCTGGAGATATCCTTATTTACAGAAGTGGTCCTAGTGAGAGTCATAATCCAAACTCTTTAATATTCTGGATAGTGCAAGTAGTAGACAAAATTGAAGGGTTTTTCAATCTTCACAAAACACAGGATTTCACTTCTTGAAGGGGGGTACCTCCACATACAGGTATGTTTGCACGTACGTTATCACCTTCCACGTACATTTATGTTTGTATGTACGTTATCACGTTTTACACAAGTGTGTTCGTACGTACATTATCACCTTTAATTTATGGAGAGAGGATAATGCATTGAGAGTAAATAATGCACTGTAACTCTCACTTCTCCTTTTTTGTCCCTCAGTCCTCATTTCCAATGAGTTATTTTTCTGACAAAGGTTGAAGAAAAAGCTCGGTAGTACTTCGTGAACAGTAGCCTAGGATGTCGGAAATTTTCTGTTTCTATGGCTATCCTTATGGGCATGTCACTAGTAAGGGTGCTGGAGGCAAACGTTTCATCTGGGCTGGCGTTATCTGCCTGATAGCCAGGGACCCGAACCTTGGATTAACCACTAAGGAGGCTGTCTTGTAAGCAGGTGCAATGTACCAGGGCTGCTGTATTGCAATTTGGTGAATGGATTCTGGACCATGCAGTAGTTTCTGGTGGGGCCTCTCGATGCCATGCTAGTGGGTAATTGTTACGTGTGCTACAAAAAACAAAAAATATTCCTCTTTTTCTCTCTTACTTTCCCTCTCTAAACACAATCATCGACCTGTTCCACAAATCCCAAAACCTCTCCAGAAAACAAACACGAATAAACCTAGAACACCATCCTCCAATGTAAACACCATGTCTCCTTCTTCAACATCAGAGGTCTACGTTCCAACCGTTCGGAGGTTGAAACCCAATTATAGGAGAGGAAACCGGAATATTCTTTCTAAGCCAACAACTTCCCTAGATGAGTTCATAATTAAAGGATACTCTAACTTAACATCTAAATCTGACCCCCAAGATCGCCATGGGCATGGAATATGTGCCTACATTAAAGATGGCTTTCTGTGTGGTAGGGATATCTCCAGAGAAGACTCTAATTTACTCTATATATGCTTCCGGGTTGCACTTGTTTACACCACCGCATTTATATTTGCCCTCTATCGCCTCCACAACAGTGGGGTTACTATCTTTAAGAGCATATCTGAGAAAATTGACCACATCCTGTCTGCTCATCCTTCGGCTAACATTCACATTTGTGGTGACTTCAATGTCCATAATGTTGAATGGCTGACCCACTCAAATAGGACAGATGAGCAGGGGAGGTTCTGTCATGATTTTGCCATTGCCTATGACCTCACCCAGATTGTTCACGAACCCATCCATGTGTTCGATACTACCGGTCAGTATGCAAGCCTTCTAGACCTTTTTCTCACAACTTCCCCTGAGCTATGTTCATGTTCCGTTTTATCTCCTCTGGGATCCTCCGACCACTCCGTTGTATCAGTTAAGATAAAAATGATATGGAATTAGTCTTCAGACTACCTCCCCACCGTACTGTATATCGATACTCTATTGCTAACTGGGATAGCTTCCGTACATTCATATCTGATCTACCTCTGCATTCCATGTTTAAAAAGGATGTGTCCCCTATAGTATCAGACCTGACAGTATGGTTAATTGTAGACATAGACCGATTCATGCCATCAAACAAATTCCAACAAAAACCTAACAGCCAGCCATGGTTCTCCCCAGAATGTGCTGCTGCCATCGCGTACAAAAATCACTTTTTCCATAGCTACCAACGTAATAGATGTACTGAGACTAAAGCTGCTTTCCCGACTGCCAGGAACCACTGTAAAAGAGTAATAAAAAATGCAAGAGAGCTATATGTCCAGTCCGTTAAATCCAAAGTAGCTGAGCAGCGACTTGGTTCTCACCAGTTTGGGCAAATAGTAAACAGGATCCTGAACAGAAGCGTGCGTTCTATGCCAACCATCATCAATGGACCTGAGGTCATCTCGTCAGCATCAGACAAGGCACAAACTATTCGCCAAGAACTTTGCAGCTAATTCTACTCTATGCGAAGAAGGCCATCAACTCCCCATATTTCCTCCTATAACAGTCAACACGCTATGAAACATACAAATATATGTGCGTGAGGTCGCCAAGCTAATCAAGAACCTTGATTCCAGTAAAGCAACTGGTCCAGAAGGCATTCCAATTATAGTGCTGAAAAAGCTTAAACCAGAATTTGCCCCCATACTTACAAAACTGTTTAAGCGTTGCCTTAAGGAGAAGTGCTTCCGACACCCTAGAAAACCTCATAAGTATGTCCTGTATTTAAGAACTCAGATGATAAGTCATCTCCCTCTCAGTACAGGCCAATAAGTCTACTGTGTGTCATGAGTAAGCTGCTGGAATCCATATTAAATAAAAAAGTAGTTAACCACCTCAGCAGAAATAACCTTCTTAGTGACATGCAATATGGTTTCTGTTCTGCTACATCTACCGCAGATGTGCTAACGGTTATATCTCATAGGATTAGTGAATCTCTCGCCAAAGGCTTCATTTCTAGGGCAATTGCTCTTGACATATCAAAGGCCTTTGATAAGGTATGGCATAAAGGCCTACTTCACAAGATTTCCAGCTACGGTATAACTGGAAATGTTTTCTCAATTATTAAATCATTTCTCTCTGATAGGCTCATAAGAGTAGTGGTTGATGGGCAGAAATCAGAGGCCCACAGTATTAATGCTGGAGTCCCTCAGGGGTCTTTCCTGGGGCCAACTCTCTTCCTGATCTACATCAATGATCTCCCAAAACACATACTTAAATCATTCGTTGACATCTATGCTGATGACACGACCATCTATGGCAACACATATAATGCCGTAAACGACCAAGTTCTCTCTGATTCTCTCTACTCTGATCTTGAGCGCGTGGTACAGTGGGGGAAGAGGTGGCTGATTACTTTTAATGCATCTAAAACCAAGCTTCTAGCTTTACATCATCAATGCTCTGATCCCCATCTGGTATCAATTGAAATGGATAGCTCTCGTCTTGGGGAGGCTCCATATTTTGACAAGCTTCTGGGTTTGAACTTTACTCCTGATCTGAAATGGCACACGTACATCAAGTCTGTTGCCAAGCTCGATGGGAAGATGGTGGATCCTTCTACCGCCCCAGAAGATATCTCGCTACTGATGCAATTCTCTCTCTGTATAAAAACTAAGTACGTCAAAGGATGGAGTACTGCTGCCACATCTGGGCAGGAGCTGCTAAAAACAGCCTATCCTGCCTTGACAGAGTACAAAATAGACTTCGTGGCTTAGTGGGGGTGCTCTTTTCTCTTCCCTGCAACTTTTCTCCCACAGAAGAGATGTTGGAGCCTGTCTTTTTTTTATCGTTATTTCCATGGCAAGTGATCGTCTGAGCTCGAATCTTTGGTCCCCCCTCGCCAATCTTTCACAATAAACACCCGTCTAGCTGAAACCACTGTCATTAATTTCCCTCACTCTTTATCTGTACCTAAATCGAAGCGTAGATTCCATGAGCAAAATTCTATCTTAGAAGTTTACGACTGTTGAACTCTCTTCCGTTTGCCTGTTTCCCACCTGACTACAACTTGGATGTCTTCAAATCCAACATAAACAAATTCCTGATGAACCGCCCCTTTATCTAATCTTCAATACTAATGATTACTACGATACTATCCCACTTAATAATGTACACGCAATAACCCTTATCCCCGAGTGGCTTCCGGGCCTTGATAAGTGATGACTTCCATGTAAAAAAAACGCACACACATTTGTTTGTATATACGTTATCGCCTTTCAAACATAGGTATCTTCGTTCATACGTTATCCCTTTTAACACACATTTATGTTTGTACATACTACCACCATTCCCATGTGTATATTCGTACGTCCGTTATCACCTTTCACATACATTGATGTTTTCACAGACGTTATAACCTTCAACTCACCTTTTATGCTTGTATGTAAATTCCATTATTTTACGCACGTTTGTAAGTACTTTATCATCTTTCACACACATTGGTGTTTGTACTAATTTGCATATTTCTTTTAAGAATGAACTTTTATACATTCACTTTTTTTGTTTGCTTTGTTTTTATTTCTTATGGGGTGATTAATTTCATTGATCAGTTCTATTTGGGTATATATTTCTACATTGCATTATATATGTGCATATATTTCTACATTGCATTCTATTTGTGCGTATATTTCTACATTGCATTCTATTTGTGCGTATATTTCTACATTGCATTCTATTTGTGCATATATTTCTACATTGCATTCTATTTGTGCATATATTTCTACATTGCATTCTATTTGTGCGTATATTTCTACATTGCATTCTATTTGTGCATATATTTCTACATTGCATTCTATTTGGGCATATATTTCTACATTGCATTCTATTTGTGCGTATATTTCTACATTGCATTCTATTTGTGCATATATTTCTACATTGCATTCTATTTGTGCATATATTTCTACATTGCATTCAATTTGTGCGTATATTTCTACATTGCATTCTATTTGGGCATATATTTCTACATTGCATTCTATTTGTGCATATATTTCTACATTGCATTCTATTTGTGCATATATTTCTACATTGCATTCTATTTGTGCGTATATTTCTACATTGCATTCTATTTGTGCGTATATTTCTACATTGCATTCTATTTGTGCGTATATTTCTACATTGCATTCTATTTGTGCGTATATTTCTATATTGCATTCTGTTTGTGCATATATTTCTACATTGCATTCTATTTGCGCATATATCTCTACATTGCATTCTATTTGTGCATATATTTCTACATTGCATTCTATTTGTGCATATATTTCTACATTGCATTCTATTTGGGCATATATTTCTACATTGCATTCTATTTGGGCGTATCTTTCTACATTGCATTCTATTTGTGCGTATATTTCTACATTGCATTCTATTTGTGCGTATATTTCTACATTGCATTCTACTTGTGCATATATTTCTACATTGCATTCTATTTTTGCGTATGTTTCTACATTGCATTCTATTTGTGCATATATTTCTACATTGCAATATACTTGTGCATATAGTTCTACATTGCATTCTATTTGTGCATATATTTTTACATTGCATTCTATTTGTGCATATATTTCTATATTGCATTCTATTTGTGCGTATATTTCTTCATTGCATTCTATTTTTGCATATATTTCTACATTGCATTCTATTTGTGCGTATATTTCTACATTGCATTCTATTTGTGCCTATATTTCTACATTGCATTCTATTTGTGCATACAATTCTACATTGCATTCTATTTGTGCGTATATTTCTACATTGCATTCTATTTGGTCATATATCTCTACATTGCATTCTATTTGTGCATATATTTCTACGTTGCATTCTATTTGTGCATATATTTCTACATTGCATTCTATTTGTGCATATATTTCTACATTGCATTCTATTTGTGCATATATTTCTACATTGCATTCTATTTGTTCATATATCTCTACATTGCATTCTATTTGTGCATATATTTCTACATTGCATTCTATTTGTGCATATATTTCTACATTGCATTCTATTTGGTCATATATCTCTACATTGCATTCTATTTGTGCATATATTTCTACATTGCATTCTATTTGTGCATATATTTCTACATTGCATTCTATTTGTGCATATATTTCTACATTGCATTCTATTTGTGCATATATTTCTACATTGCATTCTATTTGTGCATATATTTCTACATTGCATTCTATTTGTGCGTATATTTCTACATTGCATTCTATTTGTGCGTATATTTCTACATGGCATTCTATTTGTTCATATATTTCTACATTGCATTCTATTTGTGCATATATTTCTACATTGCATTCTATTTGTGATTATATTTCTACATTGCCTTCTATTTGTGCATATATTTCTACATTGCCTTCTATTTGTGCATATATTTCTACATTGCATTCTATTTGTGCATATATTTCTACATTGCATTCTATTTGTGCATATATCTCTACATTGCATTCTATTTGTGCATATATTTCTACATTGCATTCTATTTGTGCATATATTTCTACATTGCATTCTATTTGGTCATATATCTCTACATTGCATTCTATTTGTGCATATATTTCTACATTGCATTCTATTTGTGCATATATTTCTACATTGCATTGTATTTGTGCATATATTTCTACATTGCATTCTATTTGTGCATATATTTCTACATTGCATTCTATTTGTTCGTATATTTCTACATTGCATTCTATTTGTGCGTATATTTCTACATGGCATTCTATTTGTTCATATATTTCTACATTGCATTCTATTTGTGCATATATTTCTACATTGCATTCTATTTGTGATTATATTTCTACATTGCCTTCTATTTGTGCATATATTTCTACATTGCCTTCTATTTGTGCATATATTTCTACATTGCCTTCTATTTGTGCATATATTTCTACATTGCCTTCTATTTGTGCATATATTTCTACATTGCATTCTATTTGGGCATATATTTCTACATTGCATTCTTTTTGTGCATATATTTCTACATTGCATTCTATTTGTGCATATATTTCTACATTGCATTCTATTTGTGCATACATTTCTACATTGCATTCTATTTGTGCATGTATTTCTACATTGCCTTCTATTTGTGTATATATTTCTACATTGCCTTCTATTTGTGCGTATATTTCTACATTGCATTCTATTTGTGCATATATTTCTACATTACATTCTATTTGTGCATATATTTCTACATTGCATTCTATTTGTGTATATATTTCTACATTGCATTCTATTTGTGCATATATTTCTACATTGCATTCTATTTGTGCATATATTTCTACATTGCATTCTATTTGTGCATACATTTCTACATTGCATTCTATTTGTGCATGTATTTCTACATTGCCTTCTATTTGTGCATATATTTCTACATTGCCTTCTATTTGTGCGTATATTTGTACATTGCATTCTATTTGTGCATATATTTCTACATTACATTCTATTTGTGCATATATTTCTACATTGCATTCTATTTGTGTATATATTTCTACATTGCATTCTATTTGGGCATATATTTCTACATTGCATTCTATTTGTTCGTGTATTTCTACATTGCATTCAATTTGTGCGTATATTTCTACATGGCATTCTATTTGGGCATATATTTCTACATTGCATTCTATTTGTGCATATATTTCAACATTGCATTCTATTTGGGCATATATTTCTACATTGCATTCTATTTGTGCGTATATTTCTACAATGCATTCTATTTGTGCATATATTTCTACATTGCATTCTATTTGTGCGTATATTTCTACATTGCATTCTATTTGGTCATATATCTCTACATTGCATTCTATTTGTGCATATATTTCTACGTTGCATTCTATTTGTGCATATATTTCTACATTGCATTCTATTTGTGCATATATTTCTACATTGCATTCTATTTGTGCATATATTTCTACATTGCATTCTATTTGTTCATATATCTCTACATTGCATTCTATTTGTGCATATATTTCTACATTGCATTCTATTTGTGCATATATTTCTACATTGCATTCTATTTGGTCATATATCTCTACATTGCATTCTATTTGTGCATATATTTCTACATTGCATTCTATTTGTGCATATATTTCTACATTGCCTTCTATTTGTGCATATATTTCTACATTGCATTCTATTTGTGCATATATTTCTACATTGCATTCTATTTGTGCATATATTTCTACATTGCATTCTATTTGTGCGTATATTTCTACATTGCATTCTATTTGTGCGTATATTTCTACATGGCATTCTATTTGTTCATATATTTCTACATTGCATTCTATTTGTGCATATATTTCTACATTGCATTCTATTTGTGATTATATTTCTACATTGCCTTCTATTTGTGCATATATTTCTACATTGCCTTCTATTTGTGCATATATTTCTACATTGCATTCTATTTGTGCATATATTTCTACATTGCATTCTATTTGGTCATATATCTCTACATTGCATTCTATTTGTGCATATATTTCTACATTGCATTCTATTTGTGCATATATTTCTACATTGCATTCTATTTGTTCGTATATTTCTACATTGCATTCTATTTGTGCGTATATTTCTACATGGCATTCTATTTGTTCATATATTTCTACATTGCATTCTATTTGTGCATATATTTCTACATTGCATTCTATTTGTGCATATGTTTCTACATTGCATTCTATTTGGTCATATATCTCTACATTGCATTCTATTTGTGCATATATTTCTACATTGCATTCTATTTGTGCATATATTTCTACCTTGCATTCTATTTGTGCATATATTTCTACATTGCATTCTATTTGTGCGTATATTTCTACATTGCATTCTATTTGTGCATATATTTCTACATTGCATTCTATTTGTGCATATATTTCTACATTGCATTCTATTTGTGCATATATTTCTACATTGCATTCTATTTGTGCGTATATTTCCACATTGCATTCTATTTGTGCATATATTTCTACATTGCATTCTATTTGTGCATATATTTCTACATTGCATTCTATTTGTGCGTATCTTTCTACATTGCATTCTGTTAGTGCATATATTTCTACATTGCATTCTATTTGTGCATATCTTTCTACATTGCATTCTATTTGTGCATATATTTCTACATTGCATTCTATTTGGGCATATATTTCTACATTGCATTCTATTTGGGCGTATCTTTCTACATTGCATTTTATTTGTGCGTATATTTCTACATTGCATTCTATTTGTGCGTATATTTCTACATTGCATTCTACTTGTGCATATATTTCTACATTGCATTCTATTTTTGCGTATGTTTCTACATTGCATTCTATTTGTGCATATATTTCTACATTGCAATATACTTGTGCATATAGTTCTACATTGCATTCTATTTGTGCATATATTTTTACATTGCATTCTATTTGTGCATATATTTCTACATTGCATTCTATTTGTGCGTATATTTCTTCATTGCATTCTATTTTTGCATATATTTCTACAATGCATTCTATTTGTGCGTATATTTCTACATTGCATTCTATTTGTGCCTATATTTCTACATTGCATTCTATTTGTGCATACAATTCTACATTGCATTCTATTTGTGCGTATATTTCTACATTGCATTCTATTTGGTCATATATCTCTACATTGCATTCTATTTGGGCATATATTTCTACGTTGCATTCTATTTGTGCATATATTTCTACATTGCATTCTATTTGTGCATATATTTCTACATTGCATTCTATTTGTGCATATATTTCTACATTGCATTCTATTTGTTCATATATCTCTACATTGCATTCTATTTGTGCATATATTTCTACATTGCATTCTATTTGTGCATATATTTCTACATTGCATTCTATTTGGTCATATATCTCTACATTGCATTCTATTTGTGCATATATTTCTACATTGCATTCTATTTGTGCATATATTTCTACATTGCATTCTATTTGTGCATATATTTCTACATTGCATTCTATTTGTGCATATATTTCTACATTGCATTCTATTTGTGCATATATTTCTACATCGCATTCTATTTGTGCGTATATTTCTACATTGCATTCTATTTGTGCGTATATTTCTACATGGCATTCTATTTGTTCATATATTTCTACATTGCATTCTATTTGTGCATATATTTCTACATTGCATTCTATTTGTGATTATATTTCTACATTGCCTTCTATTTGTGCATATATTTCTACATTGCCTTCTATTTGTGCATATATTTCTACATTGCATTCTATTTGTGCATATATTTCTACATTGCATTCTATTTGTGCATATATCTCTACATTGCATTCTATTTGTGCATATATTTCTACATTGCATTCTATTTGTGCGTATATTTCTACATTGCATTCTATTTGGTCATATATCTCTACATTGCATTCTATTTGTGCATATATTTCTACATTGCATTCTATTTGTGCATATATTTCTACATTGCATTGTATTTGTGCATATATTTCTACATTGCATTCTATTTGTGCATATATTTCTACATTGCATTCTATTTGTTCGTATATTTCTACATTGCATTCTATTTGTGCGTATATTTCTACATGGCATTCTATTTGTTCATATATTTCTACATTGCATTCTATTTGTGCATATATTTCTACATTGCATTCTATTTGTGTATATATTTCTACATTGCCTTCTATTTGTGCATATATTTCTACATTGCCTTCTATTTGTGCATATATTTCTACATTGCCTTCTATTTGTGCATATATTTCTACATTGCCTTCTATTTGTGCATATATTTCTACATTGCATTCTATTTGGGCATATATTTCTACATTGCATTCTTTTTGTGCATATATTTCTACATTGCATTCTATTTGTGCATATATTTCTACATTGCATTCTATTTGTGCATACATTTCTACATTGCATTCTATTTGTGCATGTATTTCTACATTGCCTTCTATTTGTGTATATATTTCTACATTGCCTTCTATTTGTGCGTATATTTCTACATTGCATTCTATTTGTGCATATATTTCTACATTACATTCTATTTGTGCATATATTTCTACATTGCATTCTATTTGTGTATATATTTCTACATTGCATTCTATTTGTGCATATATTTCTACATTGCATTCTATTTGTGCATATATTTCTACATTGCATTCTATTTGTGCATACATTTCTACATTGCATTCTATTTGTGCATGTATTTCTACATTGCCTTCTATTTGTGCATATATTTCTACATTGCCTTCTATTTGTGCGTATATTTGTACATTGCATTCTATTTGTGCATATATTTCTACATTACATTCTATTTGTGCATATATTTCTACATTGCATTCTATTTGTGTATATATTTCTACATTGCATTCTATTTGGGCATATATTTCTACATTGCATTCTATTTGTTCGTGTATTTCTACATTGCATTCAATTTGTGCGTATATTTCTACATGGCATTCTATTTGGGCATATATTTCTACATTGCATTCTATTTGTGCATATATTTCAACATTGCATTCTATTTGGGCATATATATCTACATTGCATTCTATTTGTGCGTATATTTCTACAATGCATTCTATTTGTGCATATATTTCTACATTGCATTCTATTTGTGCGTATATTTCTACATTGCATTCTATTTGGTCATATATCTCTACATTGCATTCTATTTGTGCATATATTTCTACGTTGCATTCTATTTGTGCATATATTTCTACATTGCATTCTATTTGTGCATATATTTCTACATTGCATTCTATTTGTGCATATATTTCTACATTGCATTCTATTTGTTCATATATCTCTACATTGCATTCTATTTGTGCATATATTTCTACATTGCATTCTATTTGTGCATATATTTCTACATTGCATTCTATTTGGTCATATATCTCTACATTGCATTCTATTTGTGCATATATTTCTACATTGCATTCTATTTGTGCATATATTTCTACATTGCATTCTATTTGTGCGTATATTTCTACATTGCATTCTATTTGTGCATATATTTCTACATTGCATTCTATTTGGGCATATATTTCTACATTGCATTCTATTTGTGCGTATATTTCTACATTGCATTCTATTTGTGCGTATATTTCTACATGGCATTCTATTTGTTCATATATTTCTACATTGCATTCTATTTGTGCATATATTTCTACATTGCATTCTATTTGTGATAATATTTCTACATTGCCTTCTATTTGTGCATATATTTCTACATTGCCTTCTATTTGTGCATATATTTCTACATTGCATTCTATTTGTGCATATATTTCTACATTGCATTCTATTTGTGCATATATCTCTACATTGCATTCTATTTGTGCATATATTTCTACATTGCATTCTATTTGTGCGTATATTTCTACATTGCATTCTATTTGGTCATATATCTCTACATTGCATTCTATTTGTGCATATATTTCTACATTGCATTCTATTTGTGCATATATTTCTACATTGCATTGTATTTGTGCATATATTTCTACATTGCATTCTATTTGTGCATATATTTCTACATTGCATTCTATTTGTTCGTATATTTCTACATTGCATTCTATTTGTGCGTATATTTCTACATGGCATTCTATTTGTTCATATATTTCTACATTGCATTCTATTTGTGCATATATTTCTACATTGCATTCTATTTGTGATTATATTTCTACATTGCCTTCTATTTGTGCATATATTTCTACATTGCCTTCTATTTGTGCATATATTTCTACATTGCCTTCTATTTGTGCATATATTTCTACATTGCCTTCTATTTGTGCATATATTTCTACATTGCATTCTATTTGGGCATATATTTCTACATTGCATTCTTTTTGTGCATATATTTCTACATTGCATTCTATTTGTGCATATATTTCTACATTGCATTCTATTTGTGCATGTATTTCTACATTGCCTTCTATTTGTGTATATATTTCTACATTGCCTTCTATTTGTGCGTATATTTCTACATTGCATTCTATTTGTGCATATATTTCTACATTACATTCTATTTGTGCATATATTTCTACATTGCATTCTATTTGTGTATATATTTCTACATTGCATTCTATTTGTGCATATATTTCTACATTGCATTCTATTTGTGCATATATTTCTACATTGCATTCTATTTGTACATACATTTCTACATTGCATTCTATTTGTGCATGTATTTCTACATTGCCTTCTATTTGTGCATATATTTCTACATTGCCTTCTATTTGTGCGTATATTTGTACATTGCATTCTATTTGTGCATATATTTCTACATTACATTCTATTTGTGCATATATTTCTACATTGCATTCTATTTGTGTATATATTTCTACATTGCATTCTATTTGGGCATATATTTCTACATTGCATTCTATTTGTTCGTGTATTTCTACATTGCATTCAATTTGTGCGTATATTTCTACATGGCATTCTATTTGGGCATATATTTCTACATTGCATTCTATTTGTGCATATATTTCAACATTGCATTCTATTTGGGCATATATTTCTACATTGCATTCTATTTGTGCGTATATTTCTACAATGCATTCTATTTGTGCATATATTTCTACATTGCATTCTATTTGGGCATATATTTCTACATTGCATTCTATTTGGGCATATATTTCTACATTGCATTCAAGTTGTGCATATATTTCTACATTGCATTCTATTTGTGCATATATTTCTACATTGCATTCTATTTGTGCATATATTTCTACATTGCATTCTATTTGTGCATATATTTCTACATTGCATTCAATTTGTGAATATATTTCTACATTGCATTCTATTTGGGCATATATTTCTACATTGCATTCTATTTGTGCGTATATTTCTACATTGCATTCTATTTGTGCATATATTTAAACATTGCATTCTATTTGTGCATATATTTCTACATTGCATTCTATTTGTGCGTATATTTCTACATTGCATTCTATTTGGGCATATATTTCTACATTGCATTCTATTTGTGCATATATTTCTACATTGCATTCTATTTGTGCGTATATTTCTACATTGCATTCTATTTGTGCATATATTTCTACATTGCATTCTATTTGGGCATATATTTCTACATTGCATTCTATTTGTGCGTATATTTCTACATTGCATTCTATTTGTGCATATATTTCTACATTGCATTCTATTTGTGCGTATATTTCTACATTGCATTCTATTTGGGCATATATTTCTACATTGCATTCTATTTGTGCATATATTTCTACATTGCATTCTTTTTTTGCATATATTTCTACATTGCATTCTATTTGTGCGTATATTTCTACATTGCATTCTATTTGTGCGTATATTTCTACATTGCATTCTATTTGTGCGTATATTTCTACATTGCATTCTATTTGTGCGTATATTTCTATATTGCATTCTGTTTGTGCATATATTTCTACATTGCATTCTATTTGTGCATATATCTCTACATTGCATTCTATTTGTGCATATATTTCCACATTGCATTCTATTTGTGCATATAGTTCTACATTGCATTCTATTTGTGCATATATTTCTACATTGCATTCTATTTGTGCGTATCTTTCTACATTGCATTCTGTTTGTGCATATATTTCTACATTGCATTCTATTTGTGCATATATTTCTACATTGCATTCTATTTGTGCATATATTTCTACATTGCATTCTATTTGTGCATATATTTCTACATTGCATTCTATTTGTGCGTATATTTCCACATTGCATTCTATTTGTGCATATATTTCTACATTGCATTCTATTTGTGCATATATTTCTACATTGCATTCGATTTGTGCGTATCTTTCTACATTGCATTCTGTTAGTGCATATATTTCTACATTGCATTCTATTTGTGCATATATTTCTACATTGCTTTCTATTTGTGCATATATTTCTACATTGCATTCTATTTGTGCATATATTTCTACATTGCATTCTATTTGGGCGTATCTTTCTACATTGCATTCTATTTGTGCGTAGATTTCTACATTGCATTCTATTTGTGCGTATATTTCTACATTGCATTCTACTTGTGCATATATTTCTACATTGCATTCTATTTTTGCGTATATTTCTACATTGCATTCTATTTGTGCATATATTTCTACATTGCAATATACTTGTGCATATAGTTCTACATTGCATTCTATTTGTGCATATATTTTTACATTGCATTCTATTTGTGCATATATTTCTACATTGCATTCTATTTGTGCGTATATTTCTTCATTGCATTCTATGTTTGCATATATTTCTACATTGCATTCTATTTGGGCATATATTTCTACATTGCATTCTATTTGGGCATATATTTCTACATTGCATTCAAGTTGTGCATATATTTCTACATTGCATTCTATTTGTGCATATATTTCTACATTGCATTCTATTTGTGCATATATTTCTACATTGCATTCTATTTGTGCATATATTTCTACATTGCATTCAATTTGTGAATATATTTCTACATTGCATTCTATTTGGGCATATATTTCTACATTGCATTCTATTTGTGCGTATATTTCTACATTGCATTCTATTTGTGCATATATTTAAACATTGCATTCTATTTGTGCATATATTTCTACATTGCATTCTATTTGTGCGTATATTTCTACATTGCATTCTATTTGGGCATATATTTCTACATTGCATTCTATTTGTGCATATATTTCTACATTGCATTCTATTTGTGCGTATATTTCTACATTGCATTCTATTTGTGCATATATTTCTACATTGCATTCTATTTGGGCATATATTTCTACATTGCATTCTATTTGTGCGTATATTTCTACATTGCATTCTATTTGTGCATATATTTCTACATTGCATTCTATTTGTGCGTATATTTCTACATTGCATTCTATTTGGGCATATATTTCTACATTGCATTCTATTTGTGCATATATTTCTACATTGCATTCTTTTTTTGCATATATTTCTACATTGCATTCTATTTGTGCGTATATTTCTACATTGCATTCTATTTGTGCGTATATTTCTACATTGCATTCTATTTGTGCGTATATTTCTACATTGCATTCTATTTGTGCGTATATTTCTATATTGCATTCTGTTTGTGCATATATTTCTACATTGCATTCTATTTGTGCATATATCTCTACATTGCATTCTATTTGTGCATATATTTCCACATTGCATTCTATTTGTGCATATAGTTCTACATTGCATTCTATTTGTGCATATATTTCTACATTGCATTCTATTTGTGCGTATCTTTCTACATTGCATTCTGTTTGTGCATATATTTCTACATTGCATTCTATTTGTGCATATATTTCTACATTGCATTCTATTTGTGCATATATTTCTACATTGCATTCTATTTGTGCATATATTTCTACATTGCATTCTATTTGTGCGTATATTTCCACATTGCATTCTATTTGTGCATATATTTCTACATTGCATTCTATTTGTGCATATATTTCTACATTGCATTCGATTTGTGCGTATCTTTCTACATTGCATTCTGTTAGTGCATATATTTCTACATTGCATTCTATTTGTGCATATATTTCTACATTGCTTTCTATTTGTGCATATATTTCTACATTGCATTCTATTTGTGCATATATTTCTACATTGCATTCTATTTGGGCGTATCTTTCTACATTGCATTCTATTTGTGCGTATATTTCTACATTGCATTCTATTTGTGCGTATATTTCTACATTGCATTCTACTTGTGCATATATTTCTACATTGCATTCTATTTTTGCGTATATTTCTACATTGCATTCTATTTGTGCATATATTTCTACATTGCAATATACTTGTGCATATAGTTCTACATTGCATTCTATTTGTGCATATATTTTTACATTGCATTCTATTTGTGCATATATTTCTACATTGCATTCTATTTGTGCGTATATTTCTTCATTGCATTCTATGTTTGCATATATTTCTACATTGCATTCTATTTGTGCGTATATTTCTACATTGCATTCTATTTGTGCCTATATTTCTACATTGCATTCTATTTGTGCATATAATTCTACATTGCATTCTATTTGTGCGTATATTTCTACATTGCATTCTATTTGGTCATATATCTCTACATTGCATTCTATTTGTGCATATATTTCTACGTTGCATTCTATTTGTGCATATATTTCTACATTGCATTCTATTTGTGCATATATTTCCACATTGCATTCTATTTGTGCATATATTTCTACATTGCATTCTATTTTTGCATATATCTCTACATTGCATTCTATTTGTGCATATATTTCTACATTGCATTCTATTTGTGCATATATTTCTACATTGCATTCTATTTGGTCATATATCTCTACATTGCATTCTATTTGTGCATATATTTCTACATTGCATTCTATTTGTGCATATATTTCTACATTGCCTTCTATTTGTGCATATATTTCTACATTGCATTCTATTTGTGCATATATTTCTACATTGCATTCTATTTGTGCATATATTCCTACATTGCATTCTTTTTGTGCGTATATTTCTACATTGCATTCTATTTGTGCGTATATTTCTACATGGCATTCTATTTGTGCATATATTTCTACATTGCATTCTATTTGTGCGTATATTTCTACATTGCATTCTATTTGTGCATATATTTCTACATTGCATTCTATTTGTGCATATATTTCTACATTGCATTCTATTTGTGCATATATTTCTACATTGCATTCTATTTGTGCATATATTTCTACATTGCATTCTATTTGTGCATATATTTCTACATTGCATTCTATTTGTGATTATATTTCTACATTGCCTTCTATTTGTGCATATATTTCTACATTGCCTTCTATTTGTGCATATATTTCTACATTGCATTCTATTTGTGCATATATTTCTACATTGCATTCTATTTGTGCATATATCTCTACATTGCATTCTATTTGTGCATATATTTCTACATTGCATTCTATTTGTGCGTATATTTCTACATTGCATTCTATTTGGTCATATATCTCCACATTGCATTCTATTTGTGCATATATTTCTACATTGCATTCTATTTGTGCATATATTTCTACATTGCATTCTATTTGTGCGTATATTTCTACATTGCATTCTATTTGTGCGTATATTTCTACATGGCATTCTATTTGTTCATATATTTCTACATTGCATTCTATTTGTGCATATATTTCTACATTGCATTCTATTTGTGATTATATTTCTACATTGCCTTCTATTTGTGCATATATTTCTACATTGCCTTCTATTTGTGCATATATTTCTACATTGCATTCTATATGTGCATATATTTCTACATTGCATTCTATTTGTGCATATATCTCTACATTGCATTCTATTTGTGCATATATTTCTACATTGCATTCTATTTGTGCGTATATTTCTACATTGCATTCTATTTGGTCATATATCTCCACATTGCATTCTATTTGTGCATATATTTCTACATTGCATTCTATTTGTGCATATATTTCTACATTGCATTCTATTTGTGCATATATTTCTACATTGCATTCTATTTGTGCATATATCTCTACATTGCATTCTATTTGTGCATATATTTCTACATTGCATTCTATTTGTTCGTATATTTCTACATTGCATTCTATTTGTGCGTATATTTCTACATGGCATTCTATTTGTTCATATATTTCTACATTGCATTCTATTTGTGCATATATTTCTACATTGCATACTATTTGTGATTATATTTCTACATTGCCTTCTATTTGTGCATATATTTCTACATTGCCTTCTATTTGTGCATATATTTCTACATTGCCTTCTTTTTGTGCATATATTTCTACATTGCATTCTATTTGGGCATATATTTCTACATTGCATTCTTTTTGTGCATATATTTCTACATTGCATTCTATTTGGGCATATATTTCTACATTGCATTCTATTTGTGCATACATTTCTACATTGCATTCTATTTGTGCATGTATTTCTACATTGCCTTCTATTTGTGTATATATTTCTACATTGCCTTCTATTTGTGCGTATATTTCTACATTGCATTCTATTTGTGCATATATTTCTACATTACATTCTATTTGTGCATATATTTCTACATCGCATTCTATTTGTGTATATATTTCTACATTGCATTCTATTTGTGCATATATTTCTACATTGCATTCTATTTGTGCATATATTTCTACATTGCATTCTATTTGTGCATACATTTCTACATTGCATTCTATTTGTGCGTATATTTCTACATTGCCTTCTATTTGTGCATATATTTCTACATTGCATTCTATTTGTGCATATATTTCTACATTACATTCTATTTGTGCATATATTTCTACATTGCATTCTATTTGTGTATATATTTCTACATTGCATTCTATTTGGGCATATATTTCTACATTGCATTCTATTTGTTCGTATATTTCTACATTGCATTCAATTTGTGCGTATATTTCTACATTGCATTCTATTTGGGCATATATTTCTACATTGCATTCTTTTTGTGCATATATTTCTACATTGCATTCTATTTGTGCATATATTTCTACATTGCATTCTATTTGGGCATATATTTCTACATTGCATTCTATTTGTGCATATATTTCTACATTGCATTCTATTTGTGCGTATATTTCTACATTGCATTCTATTTGTGCATATATTTCTACATTGCATTCTATTTGTGCATATATTTCTACATTGCATTCTATTTGTTCGTATGTTTCTACATTGCATTCTATTTGTGCGTATATTTCTACATTGCATTCAATCTGTGCGTATATTTCTACATTGCATTCTATTTGTGCATATATCTCTACATTGCATTCTATTTGTGCATATATTTCTACATTGCATTCTATTTGTGCATATATTTCTACATTGCATTCTATTTGTGCGTATATTTCTACATTGCATTCTATTTGTGCATATATTTCTACATTGCATTCTATTTGTGCGTATATTTCTACATTGCATTCTATTTGTGCATATATTTCTACATTGCATTCTATTTGTTCATATATTTCTACATTGCATTCTATTTGTGCGTATATTTCTACATTGCATTCAATTTGTGCATATATTTCTACATTGCATTTTATTTGTGCATAAATTTCTACATTGCATTCGATTTGGGCATATATTTCTACATTGCATTCTATTTGTGCGTATATTTCTACATTGCATTCTATTTGGGCATATATTTCTACATTGCATTCTATTTGTGCATATATTCCTACATTGCATTCTATTTGTGCATATATTTCTACATTGCGATCAATTTGTGCGTATAGTTCTACATTGCATTCTATGTGTGCATATATTTCTACATTGCATTCAATTTGTGCGTATATTTCTACATTGCATTCTATTTGTGCATATATTTCTACATTGCATTCTATTTGTGCGTATATTTCTACATTGCATTCTATTTGTGCATATATTTCTACATTGCATTCTATTTGGGCATATATTTCTACATTGCATTCTATTTGTGCATATATTTCTACATTGCATTCTATTTGTGCATATATTTCTACATTGCATTCTATTTGTGCGTATATTTCTACATTGCATTCAATTTGTGCGTATATTTCTACATTGCATTCTATTTGGGCATATATTTCTACATTGCACTCTATTTGGTCATATATTTCTATATTGCATTCTATTTGGGCATATATTTCTACATTGCATTCTATTTGTGCGTATATTTCTACATTGCATTCTATTTGTGCATATATTTCTACATTGCATTCTATTTGTGCATATATTTCTACATTGCATTCTATTTGGGCATATATTTCTACATTGCATTCAATTTGTGCATATATTTCTACATTGCATTCTATTTGTGCGTATATTTCTACATTGCATTCTATTTGTGCATATATTTCTACATTGCATTCTATTTGTGCATATATTTCTACATTGCATTCTATTTGTGCATATATTTCTACATTGCATTCTATTTGTGCATATATTTCTACATCGCATTCTATTTGTGCATATATTTCTACATTGCATTCTATTTGTGCATATATTTCTACATTGCATTCTATTTGTGCATATATTTCTACATTGCATTCTATTTGTGCATATATTTCTACATTGCATTCTATTTGTGCATATATTTCTACATCGCATTCTATTTGGGCATATATTTCTACATTGCATTCTATTTGTGCATATATTTCTACATTGCATTCTATTTGTGCATATATTTCTACATTGCATTCTATTTGTGCATATATTTCTCCATTGCATTCTATTTGTGCATATATTTCTACATTGCATTCTGTTTGTACATATATTTCTTAATTGCATTCTATTTTTGCGTATATTTCTACATTGCATTCTATGTGTGCATATATTTCTACATTGCATTCTATTTGTGCGTATATTTCTACATTGCATTCTATTTGTGCATATATTTCTACATTGCATTCTATTTGGGCATATATTTCTGCATTGCATTCTATTTGTGCGTATATTTCTACATTGCATTCAATTTGTGCGTATATTTCTACATTGCATTCTATTTGGGCATATATTTCTACATTGCATTCTATTTGTGCATATATTTCTACATTGCATTCTATTTGTTCATATATTTCTACATTGCATTCTATTTGTGCATATATTTCTACATTGCATTCTATTTGGGCATATATTTCTACATTGCATTCAATTTGTGCATATATTTCTACATTGCATTCTATTTGTTCGTATATTTCTACATTGCATTCTATTTGTGCATATATTTCTACATTGCATTCTATTTGTGCGTATATTTCTACATTGCATTCAATTTGTGCGTATATTTCTACATTGCATTCTATTTAGGCATATATTTCTACATTGCATTCTATTTGTGCATATATTTCTACATGGCATTCTATTTGTGCATATATTTCTACATTGCATTCTATTTGTGAATATATTTCTACATTGCATTCTATTTGTGCGTATATTTCTACATTGCATTCTATTTGTGCATATATTTCTACATTGCATTCTATTTGGGCATATATTTCTACATTGCATTCTATTTGTGCATATATTTCTACATTGCATTCTATTTGTGCATATATTTCTACATTGCATTCTATTTGTGCGTATATTTCTACATTGCATTCTATTTGTGCATATATTTCTACATTGCATTCTATTTGGGCATATATTTCTACATTGCATTCTATTTGTGCATATATTTCTACATTGCATTCTATTTGTGCATATATTTCTACATTGCATTCTATTTGTGCGTATATTTCTACATTGCATTCAATTTGTGCGTATATTTCTACATTGCATTCTATTTGGGCATATATTTCTACATTGCATTCTATTTGTGCATATATTTCTACATTGCATTCTATTTGTGCATATATTTCTACATTGCGATCAATTTGTGCGTATAGTTCTACATTGCATTCTATGTGTGCATATATTTCTACATTGCATTCAATTTGTGCGTATATTTCTACATTGCATTCTATTTGTGCATATATTTCTACATTGCATTCTATTTGTGCGTATATTTCTACATTGCATTCTATTTGTGCATATATTTCTACATTGCATTCTATTTGTGCATATATTTCTACATTGCATTCTATTTGTGCATATATTTCTACATTGCATTCTATTTGTGCATATATTTCTACATTGCATTCTATTTGTGCGTATATTTCTACATTGCATTCAATTTGTGCGTATATTTCTACATTGCATTCTATTTGGGCATATATTTCTACATTGCATTCTATTTTTTCATATATTTCTACATTGCATTCTATTTGTGCATATATTTCTACATTGCGATCAATTTGTGCGTATAGTTCTACAGTGCATTCTATGTGTGCATATATTTCTACATTGCATTCAATTTGTGCGTATATTTCTACATTGCATTCTATTTGTGCATATATTTCTACATTGCATTCTATTTGTGCGTATATTTCTACATTGCATTCTATGTGGGCATATATTTCTACATTGCATTCTATTTGTGCATATATTTCCACATTGCATTCTATTTGGGCATATATTTCTACATTGCATTTTATTTGTGCATATATTTCTACATTGCATTCTATTTTGGATATATTTCTACATTGCATTCAATTTGTGCGTATATTTCTACATTGCATTCTATTTGGGCATATATTTCTACATTGCATTCAATTTGGGCATATATTTCTACATTGTATTCTATTTGTGCATATATTTCTACATTGCATTCTATTTGTGCATATATTTCTACATTGCATTCTATTTGGGCATATATTTCTACATTGCATTCTATTTGTCCGTATATTTCTACATTGCATTCTATTTGGGCATATATTTCTACATTGTATTCTATTTGTGCATATATTTCTACATTGCGCATAATTGCATAGTATTTAGAGTGCATTTAGCGAGAATCTTTATTCGTATCTCAGAACGGTCGCTAGCAAACTACTTTGTCAATTTTTTGTCTACATTTTTGAAACTTGATATATGAAGTATTCGGGTCTTTGGAACAAAATTGATTTGATTTTTAGCCGGAACAAAAGCTAAGAAGGTGTAAAGTTCTTTTTAAATGGAGCTTGGCATGTGTAGTTCGACGTAATTTTTAAACTTAACGTATGAGCAAATTTATATTTATACGTTTAACAACAATATTTTTTATGTTTTGATTTGCATAGCGATTTAGCTTTGATGGTAACGAATAACGCTGGAGAGCTTTTTTTTTGGTTTCGATTCTATCGGATTTCAGTCAAGTCAAATTGAAATTGAAATCACTACTATATATTCGGTGCAATATACGGTATTGGATATATAATAATAAATACGAAATCTGTATAAATTAAAATATCATATTTAAGAGTATTTTATGACTGGCAGCGCCAGGCTGTTTGCTTGTATTATAATAAGTCGTATTCCGGTGTGTTTGTTTGTTCAAATTTGATTTATGTATACAAAACGTAGACTGTTTCACAAATTTTAATACTAAAATAGACTTTTATTCAAACTATTTTAATAATTAGTTCTATGTTTATATGGTTTATAGTAACAGAATGTTTTTAAGAATATTAAAGTTGATTTGTATAATTAATTTTTAAATTTATTTTGAATAATTTGCTTAAAAACGGAAGTAAGCTTTATTTATTTAAAACTATGACATCGACTAACTCAAGACACACGGTAATAAAAGGATGACTTTTTAACTAAGGCGAATTAATTTAAATATTTAACACCCTCATAACATAAGTGTAACATTTTTAGTAAAAAAATGTAATTAATTATTCTTGTTCGAAATCGAGAGAGAATAGGATTTTGTTTGTTTTTGTTTTATTTTCATCAATTGTACTGTCGTCTGCGTTCAGTCAGAAAAAAAACAAGAAAACAGTCACAACGAGAGAGGATATGAAGAGAGTGGCAAAAAAAAGAAAAGAAAGAATAGCTAACGAGCGCTGACAGTAGAGGAGAAAGAAAGAAATAAAAAAGAAAGAAACAAACCAGCTAGCGAACGCTGGCAGGCTGTATAGAGAGGGGGAAGTGAAAATATATATAGAGAGAAGGAAGGGCGTTTTAACCTGCACGCTTAGGAATGACAGAAGAGACAGTCTGCTCCTCGCTGCTGAGGGAAGCAGCCGAAAAAGGCGACACTGGGAATAGATATGATTAGCAGTAATACTGCGGTGGATAAAAGACGAGGAGGTGCGTTTAATAAACATTGGAAAAGGAGTCTATTTGATATATTTGGAGCTAGTTTTTTTTGTTTTGTTTTTTTAAGGAAATCGGATAGGAAGAAGAAGAAGAACGAAGGAAATCGGATAAGAAGAAGAAGAACGAAGTAAAGTCGCTAAGACAGTGAGTGACGCAAAATCTCTCTCTATCTATCTATCTATCTATCTATCTATCTCCCTTACTCTCTCTTTGTTTGAACTGAGCAGACGACAATAACCAGTATGAAAATGTCGTATTGAGATCTAGCATTTTTCTTGAACATTTTCTCTCGATCAAGACAATTTATTTTCTTTTATGCATTACTTCCTTAAATTATCAAAATAATTGCATTTTTATTTATTTATTTTTGTGTTGTTATAAATAAATTTACACCCATAATTCCCATCGGCCTTTTGTTTGTTATTTCAGTTGTGTTTTTCTGTCTTATGTTTTACCGTTGTCTCTGAAGAATTTGGATAATCTCTTCTCGTATTTATTTATTTACGTTTTAATCCCGGAAGAATTTTTTTTTATTATCGTTGCGATCATATCTCTACAGTTCCCCGTGGAGATAGCCGAATCGTTACATATATGGAGCTCTCGTCCGGGATATGTATATCCTTCTTCAGAGACACACCGGACAGTGGACACATTTGAGATAACAAGCGGTGTAAGATAGTAAAAAAATAAATAAATAAATAAAACATGTCTCTAGTAACTAATTTTGTAGAATCTCCCATATTTGAAGGGCTCTGTAAATTAAAAAAATATGACCTCTTAGCAGTCGGTAGACATTATAAACTAGACACTAGGCCGTCCTTACATAAAATACAGTTAGAAGTCGATGAGGAAATTCTAGATGAAGCCCTATTAGAAGATTTATTAGACGCATAAATTGTCAAAAGAACAAATCGAGCTGGAAAGACTGAAAATCGAAGCCAATTTACGTGAGAGGGAGATAGAATTAGAAATAGAGAAGACTAGAATGGAAGCAGATATAGAGAGATTACGGATAGAACAAGAGACTAGAATTAGGGAATTAGAGGGAAGAACTTTACATCAAAAAAGAAGAAATGAATTCGATATAACAAGGCAGGTTAGGTTAGTATCTACGTTCAACGAGGCAGACGTTGACCGATATTTTCAACACTTTGAAAAAATTGCTGTAAATTTAGAATGGCCCAGAGAAGCATGGCCAATGTTACTGCAGACCGCATTAAGAGGAAGGGCACAAGAGGTCTTTGCATCCATTCTAACACGGACTTCGCTGATTACAATCAGCCATTCTCAAAACTTATGAAATGGTGCCTGAAGCATACCGACAGAGATTCAGGTCGTATAAAAAAATTGGAAAATCAATCCTATGTAGAATTCTTCCGACAAAAGGAAGTATACTTCGACCGATGGAGTTCTTCCAAAGACGTAGAATCGAACTACGATAAGCTCCGAGAGCTAATTTTAATCGAAGAATTTAAGAGTTGAATCCACGATGATTTGAAAGCATTCCTGAATGAGAAGCAGCTTACAACGGCTTATCAAATAGCAACTCTCGCTGATGAATATGCCCTAATGCACAAGCGAGGCAAAAGCAGACCTACCAGCCTATTCGAGCAAAAAGATCCCAGGGGCCACCGAATGATGACTAACATCGATCGTACCACAAAAACCGTTGGCGAGAACAATGTGTACCGACCTCCTGCATTAAGAAGCAAGTACCCCCATACAAAGCCACCGCCTCCTACCTATCGTCAAACAGACGGGTGGAGAACCATAACATGCCACTACTGTAAAAAGGTAGGGCACATCTTTGTACACTGCCCTGAGAGAAAAGGCGCCGATTTTGGACGGAAATTTACAAGTAAACCACAAGGCTTCATCTCTTCACATAAGCGCATTACGCGTAAAGATACTGACGAGATTAGAAAGGAATATAGACCATTCATATCAAACGGTTTCATCTCGGATAAATAGCCTGTAAAAATTCTGAGAGACACTGGGGAAACCCAATCTTTGATTTTGGAGTAGAGTATGCCATACGGGTCACAAACAGCCACAGGAGAATCCGTTGTGATTCGCGGAATTGGTGGAAATTACATCGATATCCCAATCCATTGAGTCTCTCTTGATTCAGATATAGTATGCGGTCCGGTAGAAGTGGGCGTAGTCAGTAGCCTACCCATGAAGAGCATCTCGATGTTACTCGGGAATGATTTAGCCGGAGAAAGAGTCATTCCCCACTTAAGAGTGATAATGGAGCCAGACATCTCAGAAAATACCGAGTTGATGGAAGAGCAACACCCTGGCATATTCCCATCATGTGCAGTAACCCGTGCGCAGACCGCAAAAAGAACTGCAGAAGAAGAGTCTGCGATGAAAGATCAGTCCGAGGAGAAAGAAGAAATTAACCTCTCCCAGTTATTCATAAATCCTGAGGTGGAAACTAAATCGACACCCTATCCCAGGTTTCCCACCTCACAACAGTTGATCATGGAGGAACAGTGAAGAGACGAGATTTCCTCCCTCTTTGAAGAAGCGCTACCCAAGAAAGAACTGGAGAAAGTACCCTCTGGTTACTTCATAAAAAACGGCGTGCTGATGAGGAAGTGGAGGCCCTCGCAATCCCCTGCACACGAAGACTGGTCAGTATTATACCAACTAGTATTACCTAAGACACGCAGGGCCGAAATATTAGAAGTGGCTCATGAAATCCCCTTGGGATGCCACTTAGGCATTTGCAAGACTTACGAGAGAATAACTAAACATTTTTATTGGCCAGGGGTATGCAAAGACGTATCTAACTATTGCCGAACTTGTCACATTTGCCAGATGATAGGCAAGCCGAACCAGAAAATACCAGTCACCCCATTACATCCTATACCCACATTTGAAGAACCCTTTTGTCGAATTTGATCGACTGCGTAGGTCCACTTCCCGAGACTAAAAGGGGAAATCAATATATATTCACCTTCGTCTGTGAATCCACCAGATTCCCGAAAGCAATCCCACTCAGAAACATATCTGCTGAGAAAATCATAAAGGCCCTTCTCAACTTCTTCTCCATGGTTGGACTGCCAAAAATAATCCAACCCGATCAAGGATCGAATTTTATGCCCAGGAGGTTTCAACAGTCCATGAACATGCTGGGCATACAAACAGTCAAGTCAAGCGCATATCACCCTCAATCCCAGGACGCCTTGGAACGGTTTCATTCTATACTGAAGACCATGATCCAAACTTATTGCCTTGGTCACCAGAAGGATTGGGATGAGGGTATTCCCTTCTTGATGTTTGCAGCATGAGATGCTACCCAAGAATCTTTGGGATTCAGTCCATTTGAGTTAGTGTTTGGCCATTCGGTACGCGGCCCCCTAGCATTGTTGAAAGAAAAATGGCTTCAGGAAGGATCCAACCACGAACCCATGCTGGAGTACGTATCACGGTTTCGAAATCGACTACATGAAACCAGCCAACTGGCACGCGAAGGACTGCGGACAACTCAAGCCAGAATGAAGAAGCATTATGACCAAAATGCTGTCCTCAGGAGCTTCGAAGTTGGAGACAAAGTGCTTGTTTTGTTACCCTTATCTGGTCATCCACTTAAGATTCGGTTCCACGGCCCTTATACCATTGCTCGGAAGGTCAGCGAACTAAACTATGTAATTAATACCCCTGATGGTAGAAAGACAACACAGAAGTGTCACATCAATATGCTCAAAGCGTATTTCGAAAGGGATAAATTAAACCTTATCGTGGTTACCACTGCGCCCGCTTCCGTGAGGAAACCAATTGATAACAACGAAGAGATCTCGGAGAAAAACCAACACCCCCTGAGATTATCAAATTCAGAAATATTAGCCAATCTTACCTCCCTCGTATCTCATTTGTCAAGTAACGAAAGAGAGGATATAACCCTCCTTATTCGGGACTACAGCGATCTCTTTCCGGATGTCCCTAAATGAACGAACCTTGTTCAACATGATGTAGAGATTGAAGATGCCCTTCCCATTAAACAACACCTGTATCGTGTCAACCCACATAAAGCAGAAATAATCAGTCATGAAGTGAAATATATGCTCGAACATGGCATCATTGGACCTAGCCAGAGCAGCTAGTCATCTCCTTGTGTGTTAGTCAGAAAATCCGATAGATCCATTCGCTTCTGTACGGATTATCGCAAAGCCATTGCTGTTACAAAAGCTGACTCTCACCCCATACCTAGGATGGACGATTGCATCGATAAGATTGGCACGGCCACATATATTTCCAAATTAGACCTACTCAAGGGATATTGGTGTGTACCCTTGACTGAACGAGCTAAAGAAATATCCGCTTTCGTCACCCTTTATGGTTTATATCAGTATAGAGTCATACCTTTCGGGATGAAGAATTCCCAGGCCACCTTTCAAAGAATGATGAATTCATGCTTGCGAGACTTACCCGGTGTCGAAATCTATATTGACGACATTGTCATATACAATGATAGATGGGATGAACACATAACGTCCCTGAGAGCCGTATTTGATAGACTCTGACAGGCAAATCTTACTGTCCATTTAGCTAAAAGCTACTTTGGCAAAGCTGAAGTTATATACCTGGGGCATACAGTCGGCTATGGGAAGATATCCCCAGTCGAGGCCAAAATTCAGGGTATCGTAGATTATCCTGCCCCTACTAACTTGAAGAGTCTGAGGCGATTCCTCGGCATGGCCGGATACTACAGGAAATTCTGTCACAACTTCTCTGACATAGCGTCACCACTTACCCAGTTGCTATCCAAGAAGGTGAAATTCTCCTGGACATCATCTTGTCATAAGGATTCGGGCAAATCAAATCTTTATTATGTTCCCAACCTGTTTTGAAAGCTCCCGACTTCTCACAACCATTCCGTTTGGCCATCGATGCCAGTGATTGTGGTCTCGGATCTGTGCTACTTCAAACAGACTCGGCCGGTATTGAACACCCGGTTAGCTATTTCTCCAGGAAGTTTAACGCTTATCAAAAAGGATATTCAACTGTTGAAAAGGAGACGTTGGCCCTCGTCTAAAGCCTAAAGCATTTTGACGTGTAGGTATCCTCCTCATGCAGGCAAATACTCGTTTACACTAATCACAACCCGCTTACTTTCCTGCATAAAATGAAAGATAAAAATCGAAGATTATTAAACTGGAGCTTGATTCTACAAGAATATAACTTGGAAATCCAGCATATCCGGGGAGTTGATAACATTTGTGCCGATGCATTGTCGCGTGTATGATATGTATAAACTAGAACACTTCTTTAAAAAGAAAACAAAACAAAACCGTCTTCCAGACTCTTTATCATTTTTTTTTTTTTTAGTTAATAGTTAAACAAAACAAAAACGGAGATCTTAAATAAAAACAAATTGACGAAATACGGTTCAGGGATTTAGCCACGTTGAAGATATTTTACTACTCTTCATGAAATTGAATAAAAAGTATTAAATTAGGAAAATCTTCGGAAACGATTTTTCTTAAATAGGTGGTGGGATGTTACAGTTTTAGTAAAAAAAAAAAGTAATTAATTATTCTTTTATATGTTGTTCGAAATCGAGAGAGAATAGGAGTTTGTTTGTTTTTGTTTTATTTTCATCAATTGTACTATCGTCTGCGTTCAGTCAGAAAAAAAAACAAGAAAACAGTCACAACGAGAGAGGATATGAAGAGATATATAGAGAGTGGAAAAAAAAGAAAAAAGAAAAGAAAGAATAGCTAACGAGCGCTGACAGTAGAGGAGAAAAAAAAAGAAAGAAACAAACCAGCTAGCGAACGCTGGCAGGCTGTATAGAGAGGAGGAGATGAAAATATATATACAGAGAGAGAGGGGGCGTTTTAACCTGCATGCTTAGGAAGGACAGAAGAGACAGTCTGCTCCTCGCTGCTGAGGGAAGCAGCAGACAACGGCGACACTGGGAACAGATATGATTAGCAGTAATACTGCGGTGGATAAAAGATAAGGAGGTGTGTTTAATAAACATTAGAAAAGGAGTCTATTTGATATATTTGGAGCTAGTTTTTTTTTTTTTAAGGAAATCGGATAGGAAGAAGAAGAACGAAGGAAATCGGATAAGAAGAAGAACGAAGTAAAGTCGCTAAGACAATGAGTGACGCAAAATCTCTCTCTCTCTCTTTCACTCTCTCTCTCTCTATCTCTCTCCCTTACTCTCTCTCTCTCTCTTTGTTTGAACTGAGCAGACGACAATAACCAGTATGAAAATGTCGTATTGAGATCTGGCATTTTTCTTGAACATTCTCTCTCGATCAAGACAATTTATTTTCGTTTATGCATTACTTCTTTAAATTATCAAAATAATTGCATTTTTATTTATTTATTTTTGTGTTGTTATAAATAAATTTACACCCATAATTCCCATCGGCCTTTTGTTTGTTATTTCAGTTGTGTTTTTCTGTCTTATGCTTTACTGTTGTCTCTGAAGAATTTGGATAATCCCTTCCCGTATTTATTTATTTACGTTTTAATCCCGAATTATTTGTGTTTTAACCCCGTGTATACGCCTTATCTCCAAGGCCAATGGAAAATCATTGCTCTATACGTTCTCCTTCTCTATCACATTCCTGTCCCAGGGTACTACTACTACTACTACTACTACTACTACTAATAATAATAATAATAATAATAATAATAATGAAGCCTTATCAAATATATCGTCTCTAAATTTGATATAATTATCCGTGTTTTTAAAGTTTTAAGTGCATCAATTGGGATTTTCAACTTTTTTTTCCAATGTTGGATAAATTAATTTAGTTGATAATATTTGGGGGGTGCCTACTTTTTTTTAAATCATCCAATATACTTTTGTTCCTGCTTTAAAAGATATAATTAAAATATATAAATAATTGTGGGAGAAAGATTCCAATGCAAACCCTTAAAAATACAGATTCTTTTTTTAAGGCGATTACACTTTTGTATTTTGTATTTGTCTTGTTCTTCTCCGTGCTATTTTTCAGATTAAATTCAAATTTTTATGTCTTTCGTTTATTAAATTGTTATGTGATAGTACAGAATAGTTAAGAAAGCCATCCATGTCTCATATTAAGAATGTGTTTCTAAATATTGTCGTCCTTCCAACATTTATATTTAAAACAGAAAACCAAACGAAATAAATTGGAATTCTATGTGGTTCAGAATGTTTAGATGTTTTTTTTTATTTATTTTTTTATTTTTTTGCTGAAGGAACAAAATATGTTCGTTGCACCTGATGTAATTTATCATGAAAATGTGAAATCCTGAAGTCACGACACCACAAATGTAACGCAGGCTCACTTCCACAGTCGCTGTGCAATTACAAGTTGAATGCGACCCACAACCATAAATGTAACGTCGTCTAGTCTCATAGCGCTCAAATGTAATCAGACATTCAATGAACGCTACAACAACGCATATATCATCAGTATCAGCTCTGAGGTGCACAAAACTCGCATGTGGCAACATTATTTTCACAACAATGGGGTTTCGCAAAAATTAGGACAGTACTTTCGCTATCCAATACGTCTCCAAGGTTGGCCGTCGCTCGCTGATCGTTGCTAGTGATTTTTTCTCCAACAAAACCGTTCAGTTGGAAACTCTCGTCGCTCGAAAGCTTTCCTTTATTGATATCTGTAAAAAAAAACTGAATCACTTTCAAAACACGGAAAAGGCAAAACAAATAATCGAGAAGTCATTGGTTTGTTTTCTTTTAAAATAATTATTCAGTTAAAACATTCCAATATATATATATATATATATATATATATATATATAGTCATCCACATACAGTACTGTTTCGTTGTTTCACAGCTCATCAGTGCGGCTAGACAGGCAACTGTTACATATAGGGGTATCATTGAAGTTCTCACTAGCGTTATCATAGAGGGGCACCAAATTGACGTTTAGTGTATAACATAAAAGGGGATTATGCGTGTCATAAATGAATTCCGTGTGCGTATGATCGTCTAGTTTCATATGCGGTTGTGTGTGTTCATATCTAATTGTTCATATGCTTTTGTGTGTGTGTGTTACATGCATTTTCTTCGACATACCTTACTTCATGTGTCGTCGATGTTGATCCATCTGGAATTCATCTTCTCTTAGAGGGAGACTGGTACCTGTTAGACGAAGATTTATCACTCCAAGACGATGAATTGGTTTTATAGATTTTATTTTCCTTCCAGGTGTCGACACAGAATATGGAAGTGAATCTTGCTTGCTTTGAACACGTCAGCATCCCCCACCCCCACTCATACATAATCTGGTCAGCTGACCTTCGGTTCTGGTAAACGTGTCTACACTCCACGTTTACTCACCCCTCTCTCTCTCTCTCTCTCTCTCTCTCTCTCTCTCTCAATCCATTCTGTAACACAACTACCTCTAACCATTACGCTAATCGGCGGCTGCTGAGTGAGTCGTGTATTAACGATGTTTTGGCATCGTCCGAAATATAAGAGAGAGAGTGAGAGATGGGAAAAACAGCAATAGAGGGAAAAAGAGTGGCGGACAACGTTCATTGTCTTAGCCAGGAACAACGCTGATGTCCCTGATTTTATCTCTGCGCCTTAAGCTATTTACGTTTGCAAAACGAATAAGATCTCCGAGTCATCAAACCTAGGCAGGTTGCCGTCCAGTACTAAGGAACCCTCCACCCACCCACCATATTAATTTGGTGCAACCACGTCAGAGTTTTCTTTCTCTTACATTAGTGACCTGACAAGATCTGTGAGTCCATCACCCTGAGAGGGGTAGCCCCGCGCCTGGATTCTAGACCATATATTTCTACGCCCCCCCCCCCGATAGGACAATACTACTTAATTTACTTTATATACTTATACGTATATATAGATAATAAGTATTTATTTAAATACATTCTTCTGGTTTTAAAACTAGAAAATAAGCCGCCACTCTCATAATAAGTATAAGCTATGTAAGTACCTATTTACTATGCCTCCCCACGGGACAGAGTTAGACACCAGGGTCGTTTTTTAACGTGGAGAAAAGGTACAAAAATAAAAATTGTCTCAGTCGTGAAGGATTTCTCCTCCACCGAAAGAGAACAAGCAGACTAATCAGTTTTTATTAGTTTGGATCAAAAGAAATGATTTGAACTCTGACAAAAATACATAATAATGCATTAATACATAAAGTGAGAATTAAGGTAATTTGGAGGCTGCATAATGATTTAAGGATTCAATACTGGTTATTAGGAAACATAGATATAGACAGTTGTCAAAATCACTAATATTTTTAACTCTAAACCTAGAAAATATATTTCGTTTTTTTTGGGGGGGGGGTAATTTTTTGATATTAAAAGACAAAATACAAGACACCATTATGTCCTGTTGTGTAACACACTAGCATGGGTGCACGGCATTGCCCGGAGGTTTGGAGGTGCGTTTTTAGCAAAAAAAAAGTGGTAGTAGGAAGGCAGGCTCGAACCCGTACCATGAAGAAGGAAAAGAACAGGAAAATAATGTGACGTCTTTGCTGTTACGACGACTTTCAAACCTGGAGTGACGTAGGTATAAATTAAGGCTAGCCAATCGAAAAGAGGAGATGACTTTAAAAAATATCGACGAAATAAGCGACTCTCCCAGATGAGAGTGAAAAATTAATGTTTTTAGCCAATTTCTCGATATTTGTCGTCTGAAGGGTCGAGCTTCAAAACGATACTGATCTTGTGAAAACCTGTCGCCTCTGTCGAAAGTTTTAGGCAGACATGCAAACATTGGTAGCCAAATTTTCGACCCAAACCAATTAAAAAGCTTGCCCTATCTCTGAATACCCTTTATATAAACTTTTAAATGTTTAGACCAGAAATTGTCTGAGTAATTTGGTAGAGACCGCAGAGGTCAATTTTTTTAAAAATTTGGCCCCTATTATGATCCTTTAACATTTATTGTTTTGGGCTCAAATCAAGTTATTAAGTTAGATCCATGTCCAAGGAACCTATATCTACAATTTCATGTGTTTGTACCCAAAATTAGCGGAGGAGGTTGGTATAGTTCTCAAAGGTCAAATCGTTGACTTTGACCCCATAACAGCCAAGTTTCAGGCCAAAAACGGATTGCAAAGATTTTCCCAAATCTCAATGCCCTGTATATCAAATTTCGAGTCTGTAGACTGAAAATTGACAGAGTTATTGCGTAGGGAAATGTACACACAGACACACAGACAGACACACAAACAGACAAATACACAGAGACGTCCACTTTTGTAGATATATATAGATATATTTGTCAACGAAAATAGAATAGTTAAATGGTTTAAACAAAATGAAAATAAATTTTATTGGGAATTAAGATAAGAATTACAAATGAAGTGCAAAACTCATGTTTCCTGTGAACGTTAGGCCGAGAAGTTTAAAAGATGTACTTTCAAATAACGAGTCATTGGCCATTGCTATTGGTGGTAGGAAAGGTTTCTTGTAATTATTAAAGGAAGCAAGTTTAGTCTTGGCAGCATTGAATGTGACCATCCATTTTTTGCCCATTCCACTACGGATCGGAGGTCATCCTCTAGTGTTTCTGCCATTTCTTTAAATATGTGTTCATTTGTTTTCCTGTCTCGTCTGTTATAGAGCGTGGAGTGGTCAGCATACATACCTATCTCACAGACAATTTTGTCAGGGAGGTCATTTATGAATATTAGGAATAAAAGAGGTCCAAGAATAGACCCCTGAGACACTCCCGCATTTATATCATATGGTTTAGATGTACGACCGTCAAGGAGAACCTGGATTTTTCTCTTATTTAAGAAGGGTTTAATTATGTTAAGTAATCGTCCAGTGACACCGTATGATCTGATTTTCTTGAGAAGACCCTCAAGCCATACCCTGTCAAAAGCCTTAGATATATCTAGAGCTACCACTCTACCCTCACCCGCTTTGTCCAGTGAATGGTATATACATTCTGAGATTACAGTTAGGATGTCTGCTGTGGAACGGGCTTGCCTAAATCCATATTGTTGGTCAGTAAGAAGTTTAGCATCTGTAAGGTTCATTGTTTCATTGTTTGTTACTGGAGGAGGGGGTGAGTAAGTTCATGCAGTGGATGCAGCTATATTGGCAAACATGGCTGTTAGAAGGAGTTAATATGGCTTAATTTTTTTCCTTTAAATTCATAATTGAGAAAAGAAAAAATAAATAAATAAAATGTTCTTCCTTTTTATTTTTATGTTGGCTTAGGAATAGGATAATGCGTTACAGAATGGCTCGATGTTAGGAATTAACTAAAATTGTTGTACAAGCTCTGGATATTTTAGATGGCAAAAGAGTTAATATGCATATTCAATAGATACAAGTAAATTCATTTTAGATAAGCACAATACAGTACAGGTATAAGTGGAAGTAAATTATACGCTATGGCGTCAACATTCGGTATAATACAGTAAATAGATATATGGGCAGATTTCCAATAGATGCGAATAAATGGATGTTGTAGATATTAAGTAGGTTTCCATTTATAGTGAGGATATCTTCAGCTTTCGTTTATAAATCAGGAAGTTGTATTTTGCGTTACAGAGTATCGGTTCAGTTCAAAGCTAAGGAAGAGACAGCTATTGCTATGTAATATAGGTAGCTGTAAATCTATGTACATACTGTAGTTAGTAAGTGTCTACCTGGTTAAGAACAAACTAGTGCATGCCTTAGGGGTAGAAATGTATAGATGTTTAGTGATCATGACTTCCAATCGATCAGCATGCGAAGGTTAAGGGCTGAAAGCTGAGGACCCTATCCAAGTCGTGTGTAATGTATGAGTATTAGTGCCAGCTTGAGGAGTAGAGCAGATTGTTAGTTTTCAGGAGAGGTTAAACTTACAGAATACAGTAGAATTAATTATTAGAATTTTGAGTGTCAAGTAAAGTTTAGTTAGAGAAGAATTAAACAATTTTTTTTTTAATTTAACATGCAAATAGGCAGTCGTCTTGGAAGTAAAGTATATATTGGATATACATAACAATCCAGCAGGTGTTTGTACCGTAATGAGAGAAAAACTATTCGTGTATGGCGCGTCGGGATTCATAGTAAAATACAGTCAGTTTGGTCAGGCTCAGTAAAAATCCTAGCGACGTAGCTATGGTCACTGTGCATTTAAGTTACAAATATAATTGAAAGTAAAACGATGTTCAGTGATTTGATATAGCTAGCAAGGAAGTAACATGTTCAATACAAGGGAGCTTATAGTAATAGTAGTTAGTTAGTATACTACTTAAATAAAGTCCTAGCTTCTTCTAATATAGGAGAAAACAATTCCCGGTTTGTGGAATATTCAGGAATTTATTTTTGCCAGGATTTTTTTTATCGCTAGTTTACTTGAATATAGCACGGGTGAGCAGTGTTTTGCCCTTTCGAGTGGGGGGGGGTGACGAATTTCATCTTAGGAAGTTTACAAGACAAGAAAAATAAACACAAATAAATATACATAAATAAAATAATAAAAAGACAAAATTGTAACGAGGCAACATAATATGCATTTGTTAGGAGTTAAGATGAATTTTTAAAAGATTAGTACTTAACGCTTGTTTTAGGCACAGTGATTTCGGCGTCCGTTTTGCTTGGCCGAGTGATAATATGACCATGTCTTTTAGAGGTGGAAGAGAATTTCAATTTCCGGTTATTTTGTGCACGCGTGCCTATCTGTATTTATAGAGGAATAGTCGTTACGTTCATGTGTGTAAATATACTTTTTTGTGTAGTTAAATCCTAGCTTCTTACATAGGAGAAAATAATTCCCTGTTTGAGTTTTGAAGTTTGAGAATTATGTTTTAAAAAAGCTTACTTTATATATGTGCATGTGTTTGAGTGAGAGTGTGTATAAAATTTATCCGAATTGTAAATTAAAAAGCTAACCGAAATCCCAAAACACATAATTATCAAGCAAACAAGTCAATGAAGTATTCCTTCCATTTCATTAGAAAATTAAATCCATTCCCTCAAATAACATTTTTACAAATCCTATTAAAATCTAGATTTAATTTTATATTGCTATAAAGTAAGCATATTTATTGTACTGACATTGAGATTCAAACATTAAATTCATAACTAAAATAAAATAGCAATATATTTCTAATGTACTTAGTGCATGCGGTCGCTGTTATAATGTTAACTAATTTAAATATTGCTTTTCAGAAATGGTATTTCGTTAATCCACTATTTATTCAGTTTTTTTTTTCTAATTCAATAATTGTTTGCATCTTTTTAAAACATGCTAGCAGACCGTCCGACGTTACCCGGTCGTAAAATATTATATTCATGCAATATATAATTCATGCAACTTTCTTATTGATATATTGATTATTATCCGATTCATAAAAAAACGTTGTGATTGTATTACATAAAGCGTGTCCCAAAAAACCCCATCCAGTTAAAAATATAAATTGACATCAAAATAGATGGTTAATTTTGGGACGCACTGTATATTTCTTGAGATTACTTTGATATTATAATATTATTTAACATATTTTTATTGTTAAAACTTCTAATGTTGTAATAGGGATATGCTTCAAATACTAATAATTGACCACTTCGCACGCTATTTCGTCTCATCTCATATTATATTTTGAATAAATTTACGTAATTTTCTACGAATACACATTTCATGAAATACTTTTGCGTTTGGTCCTATTTTACTTTATAAATATTTCACTTTTTGTATTTGGTGTTATTGTTGCAAATTTAGTCACACACTTTTTGTATTTGGTGTTATTGTTGCAAATTTAGTCACACACTTTTTGTATTTGGTGTTATTGTTGCAAATTTAGTCACACACTTTTTGTATTTGGTGTTATTGTTGCAAATTTAGTCACACACTTTTTGTATTTGGTGTTATTGTTGCAAATTTAGTCACACACTTTTTGTATTTGGTGTTATTGTTGCAAATTTAGTCACACACTTTTTGTATTTGGTGTTATTGTTGCAAATTTAGTCACACACTTTTTGTATTTGGTGTTATTGTTGCAAATTTAGTCACACACTTTTTGTATTTGGTGTTATTGTTGCAAATTTAGTCACACACTTTTTGTATTTGGTGTTATTGTTGCAAATTTAGTCACACACTTTTTGTATTTGGTGTTATTGTTGCAAATTTAGTCACACACTTTTTGTATTTGGTGTTATTGTTGCAAATTTAGTCACACACTTTTTCATTATATTCGATGAATTTTATTCTAGCTGTAGTTCTTCGCTCTTTCTTTCTATTTAAGCTAAATACTTATGAGCTAGTGCGCAGTCTTTTTTGACACTGCTTCCTAACTAAACGCCAACATCTCTAAAATAGCCACCCTGTACAATAAATATTGTTTTCGTGTTTTATTCGTTCGATAACATGTCTATCTTCAGTTTTGTGATATTGAATCGAACTAATTAACAATTAGGCATTTTTATCATTTAAGGCACTTAAGAACATTGTTTCTTTTTATTAGTTGTTTTTAAGTCTGACAACGGCCATAAAGCATTCAAATAATCAAGAACGCGTACGGAGAATAAACTACGTTTTGACAGATTGTTGTCTAAGATATTGTGTATGAATGCCTTGAGGAGCGATCATTTTATTGTTAAGTCGGGAAGCAAGTAAAATGGGATCAGTTTGAGCGACAGAAGAACAAAACATCGAAGCTTAAGGGCAGAAAAAGTTAGAAACAGTAATTTGAGCCAATTGATGTGAAAGATTGGGTCATTGACCTGAAAGAATAGAAAGGCTGACACAGGTTATGGAAATAGGAAAAGAATGCAAAGGGTAAAAATGATGGGACGTACAAAGGAGGAAAACACAAGGAATTATAATAAAACTAAATAATATGAATAAATAATAGCAAGAGAGAAAGAGATGAAAATAAAATACGGAAAAATATAAACTGTTTTTTTTATATAAAGACAACAACAAAACAACAAAACGATCGACAAAATAAAAAAATAGGATGGAAAATACTGAGAAAATGTCAAAATGGATCAAATTAAGAAAGTAAGAAAAAAGAAAACATGATAACGTGTAAAAGAGAAAAGAAAAAGAGTGAAAAGATGACAAAATAAACTATAACAAAATAAACTATAACAAATATAAAAAAAAAAGATAAAACTAAAATAGAAAAACTAAAAGAAACACAAAAACAATAAAAGCAAATAGAAAAAAAGATAAAAACAAAAATGTCCGGCATGTTTGCGTACTTCACACGTGCAGTCATTTGTTTGGGCAAGGGCAGGCGACGCCAGTCACATGTTCACGACTTCATTTTTCCCCCTGCAGGCAAATTACGCCGTGACCGTGACTATGTCACCAGATGCGCTTCATGTGCATAAATACGTCAAGGATTAACAGCAGGCTGTGGCCGACCGCAGTTTTGTCAACGACGGAAACACTGTGTTCACAGAATGGCGGCTTGGAGCCATCATCGACTTCAATTAAAATGACCGCAACCATCCGGTCCGGCTCTTGTATCTAAATCATTTCAATTAATCGACCCGGATTAACGGCACCACGGTAACAACTTTGTTTACTTAAGCTTGTGAGGAGAGGGGGGGGCTTCCATTTTGATCGCCTTTTTCACTTGGTTTCCTCTTTCAAAACTTCGTATTCTCTGAGAATAACCTAGTGCAAGACTTCCATAATGTTCTTGAATAACACAAAGTGTTAAAATAAGCCTTATATATATATATATATATGAATAAATAAGAATGCGAAAAGTATAAAAGCTTATAACTTTTCTTTATTCGTTTTTAATTGGTGACGTGCAGGAATACAAAATAATAATATTATGAAAAAAAATTAAAAAACTTATATATATATATATATATATATATATATATATATATATATATATATATATATATATATATATATATATATAACAAGAAAACCTTTAAGTATAGGAAGGCAAGTCGCAAAAAGAAAAGACCCAACTCATGCACATCATCACGATCTATATCTTAGCATATATAGCCCTCGGACCTTAATGACATATAAATATGTCATTTAAAGTTTTGAGCTGAAAAATGACGTCATCGCTGAGATCCTACAAACATGAACTATCGAATAGTCAGATTGTCGGTAATGAATAAAATATGCGGGTAAAAAAAAAAAAAGAACACCAAAATTATTCATATATTTTTTTAACGTTTTGTTTTTACGCTAGGATTCGTCAGGCTTATGCATAAGCCTCGCGAATCCTAGCGTGGATGAAACGCGGAATATTCTGTGTAGCTTAATTTCCATATATATTTTTATAACTTACTACCTAGCCCTACGTATGCATTGAGCACTGTTGAAGTAAATACTAAAAGTTTACGCATAAAATAATATTTTCGTATATTAAATTATGTGATTAAATGAAGTATATATATATATATATATATATATATATATATTAAGTAATGTGATTTATAATTTAAAATTTTTAAAATTTTTAAAATTTAAAAATCAAAATTTAATTAAATTAAAAATCAGTTTCATAAGAAGGAACAACAACAAAGTCAATTATCTGTACGATCGTTTCGGAAATCCGTGCTTTTTATTTGTGGTATACATGAAGTCACGTAGAATAATTATACATAGTTTTTTTGGTAAGCACGGTCTCCTCATCAGCAAATTTAGGAGGATTTCTATTGAATTGAAAAGACACCAAAAATAAACCTAGCATTAAAAGTAAGGCAGATGAATCTGAAAAATTGAAGTAAAAAGGTTTGGATATAAAATTTATAAGAAAATTAATAAGAAAATTGGTATAGGTTAGAGATAGAAATGAGTAGAAAAAAAATATATATTTTTGAATTTACATAATAAATTTGATTTAAAAATATATAGATATATAATTACCTTTTGGTTTTTCTTTTTTGGAAATCAGGAACTGTATTTAAAGTAGTCATTTAGATGTTTGCTATAGCTTTTTATTTTATTGAATGATGAATTTTAAAAGGGCGACGCTCGTGCAGTAAATTGTTTCCGTTAGCGTATTTTGATTTAGAGACGCTACAGTTAATATCTATAGAGAGAGAGGTTTTTTTTTTTTTTTTTTGCAAGTTTTTAAGGGGAGATAATTGTCATGGCTTTATTTATTATTTGATTTACGAGTCTAAGGGCGGTAATTGGTTTAACTTAATTTATTAAAAAAAAAAAATCTATTTTTACTAATGAGTAATTTTTAATGATTTAAGGTGGTTTATATTTATTAAATTTAAACACACGTTTATGATTACACGATAGAAGCTCGTGTCTTGAATTTACTAGTTTGGTTGTGCTTTTTATATCTTCATATTTTAAAATTTTTAGGGTTTCTTTTGTACATAATGTACAAAATTTATCTCCTGGTTTATATGATTTGCAAGTCTCAATTATTTGCCATTTTAAGTTGAAAGAAATATTGCTATTTTTTAGTTGCCAAATATAGTTGGATAGAGTAGTTTGGTTTGATAGAGAGTTATTTTTAAAAGAATGTTTGTGCGTTGAAATTCTATGTTTTATTGGGCCAGATGTGGAACCAATATATATTACCTCTTGATTATTATGATTATTTTCCGTTAGGTCTATTGTTGGATTATAATGTGGTGGGTTGGTTAATAATTGATCGGTAGATTGATTTAAGTTGGTGTTATTATTTAATCTGGTAGTTGAGTTATGGCTGTTGATAGGTTCTTGTATATTTGGAGTTTTTGATACTGTGCAGCTATAGATAACATTTTTAATTTTACATGAGCCTTGTAGGGGACATTTATTTTTTCTTCTACAGTTACAGTCCGATGTATTTTGTATAGTTGCATTTTGTAGTTTATTAATTTTATTATTATTAGAGCTAATTATTTTCTGATGAAGGTTAGGCATAGTAGAGTAAGAGACTTTAATTGTGTTCTTATTGAAAATCTTATTATATCTATGGGGGGCTTTAAAGTTCTTATCTAATATTTTAAAAAATTCTCTAGCTATGTTTGTTTCTAGGTTTTTGGAATACGGGGGGTTGAACCATAGGATCTCCTTGTGTCTATTCTTACGTTTGCGGGTTTTAGTTTGTTGTTTATTTATATTATTATCTAATATTTGTAGTTTGGTTTTATCTTTTTTTGTCTCCTGGTTATTTTTCTTAACTCGTATACGGGAAGACATTGCCATATTATATGTTATTACGCTCTTAATAGGTTTATTTTTAATGCAGTTTATGTTTCTATCATTTTCATTTATGAATTTAATTTGTGAATTATATCCAGAGTTTTTAAGGGCTTCATTATAGTATTTTTCATTTTTGGTAAATATTGATTTAGTAGAAGACAGTCTAGAAATTCTTAGAGCGATATTGGGAACTATTGATTTTAATATTGATTTAGGGTGGTTTGATTGATTGTGGACATATAGAAGTGATTGGTTAGGTTTATGGTATGGTTCAAAGGTAGAATTTTCAAGATTTAAGGTTATGTCTAAGAAATTAACAATTTTTTTATTAGGGTCGATTTTTATACTAAGTCCATAATTTTTAAATAATTTATGTAGAGCTTTAATTGCATTTTCATAATTTTTATTAGTAGAATTCGTTATGAAAAGTGCATCATCTCTATATAGCCCTCCTTCAAGTTTGAATTGTTTATGGAGTATACAATGTATTTCATTTAAAAGGAAAAGGCCAACTAGATCAGTGACCTGAGTCGAGTCCGTCGATCCCATTAAAATGTTGAAGTGGTTAGGGGTATTTTTCCTGGTCCAATATTTATTATCAAATGTTATTAAAGACTGTCTAGCTATAAGTATTAGTTTAGTTTCGTCTTGAGTTATATTAGTTAATTTTCGTGCCATTAATAGAGATTTATTAAGTAGGATAGGTGATATAGATTGGTAATATGATTCAATGTCAAAAGAAAGAAATTTAATATTATTTTTATTTTGAATATTAGAAAACCAGTCGATTACTTGGTTTGAAGATTGCCATAGTGGGTATTTTATTATGGATTTAATTTTGGGGATAATTCTATCTAATATGTTTTTACTAACCAGTCCTATATCTGATTTCGAGGAGCAAATGAGTCTAATAGTAGGGTTGATATTGAAGCTGTGTTTGTGGTCTTTTAAAGTAAATCTCGGGGTACCTGGTACCGTTATTTCTGTGTATTTATCTATTTTAAGTTTAGTTAAAATGTTTTTTGCATCATTATTTATTTTATTTAGTGCTGATTTATTAGTAGTTTTATAATTTTTATTAAGTTCTTTATATATTAGATTTTTATATTGTATATAGTCTATTGTGTAGAAATTTCCAGTTTTATCTGCCGGTACTATGAGTTTATTTTGGTGGCTTGTAGAAATAGATTTTGAAAATTTATTTATTTTTTTAAGTGTTGGAGTGATATATTTTTTATTTTTCTTAAATTTAATATTTTTAATCAGGTTGATTAAGTCATTTTCAAAATTTTCAGTGTCTATGTTTCTCTTAGGGTTTTTGTATGTTTTTAGTCTGTAGTATTTCGCTGCTTTTCTTTCTTCATTGTCTTGTCTGAGGATGGTTTCTTTTATTTCTCCAGGTTGGTGGTGTATTGGTTCTGTGGTTTCACTTTGGTAATTATCAAAATGGTAGGCTTTCCATCTCAAGTTCCTTATAAATGTATTTATACTTGTAATTAAGCTGGTTATAAAGGTGTCTTTAGGGGGTATGGGGATGCATTTAGTTGATAATTGTATGTCCTTCTTATGAAACATATCTACAATTACGTATATAAACTCAACCTGTTATAGGGAGCTAATAATATATATATATATGCAATCGTGAGCAAAAAAATGGGCCAAACAAATTTTATACATTTTACTGTCACTAAAAGCTATATTAAACAAAGAACAATTGAACAAGGAAATTTAAACGAGACTAATAACACAGAACAAGACATTTACTTTAATTAATGCTTAGGATGAAATCGCATTCCCTTTTGATTTCTTTAAAAGATCAATCCTTTTAGACATGCTCTCAACCAAAGTGGAACACTGTGAAGAAGAGATGCTATTCCATTCGCTTTACACAGTTTGTCATTGTTCGAAAAGATTCTTTCATCCAATGCGCGAAATATTATCGACCAAATGGGTTTAAATCGGGGCTTTAACCTGGCCAAAATATCACATTAATTGAATTATCAGAAAACCATTTTTTTTTAGCTGTGTGTGCAGGGGCAATATTGTGTTAAAAATAATGTTCTGAGATATTCCCAGCTTCTGGATACTTGGTAACAGTCCTGTTTCTAATATTCGAATGTATTCCCTTGCATTGATTGACTTCTCACATCTAATAAGTTCCACAAGTCCCACTGCAGTAAAAGTTCCCCATGCCATTATCTCTCCATTCCCGTGTTTAACTATTGTTTTTATGCAACTTGGTGAAAATCTTTCTCCAGTTCTTCGATTGCACCATTCGGCAGCATCGGGAGCATCAAATACAATACAAAATCTTGATTCATCTGATCAGAAAACATTCCTGAACCAGTGTGTATCTTTCTATCATTGATGTTCTTCTTAGATAAAAATGGCTTATTTGCACACCCTTTAGAAGAAAATCCCATTTCTTTCATTCGTCTAGATATTGTATATCTAGAAAGAGAATTTTCAGCCCATGTTTTGAATTCTTTGCTGTGGTCAATATAAGTTTTCTTTCAATCCTTCAAAACAGTTAATTTAAGCCTGTGGTCGTCCTTCAAAGTGAATGATGTAGGGCGACCAGATCAAGATTTCTCTTTTACCAAGCGTTCGACTTCGAACTTTTGACCAATTCGCTTCACTACAGAAAGAGATGTTTTCACATTTTCTTTTCTTAAAATATCAAAAAATCTGCTTGTAAGTCATTTTGGACTGCCTTAATCCTACAATTCGGTTTTTTATATCCTCGCCAAGATGCGGTCCTATCATTTTTAGGATTCATTTTTTCACTCATTATTATATGCTATAATAACAATGATCTGCAAAATAGAAATTTTCAGTTAAAATTTTAACAAAACTTCATGGAAAAATATTGAAAAATCGATTTCTTCTTTCTTTCACTCTTTGCCCATTCTTCTGCTCATGAGTGCATGTATATATATATATATATATATATATATATATATATATATATATATATATATATATATATATATATATAAAATGGATAAAATCCGACTATATGAAATTTTATTCGGGCTTTCTCAAGAATGGTGGTTAATGATGAGAGGGTCGAATGTTTAGGGCTATATATGCTAATAGGGTCGAGTCTTTATGTAAATTAAACATTTATATACATATATAAAGTTTATGACAGGAGTAAAAAATTATATTCTAAAAATTAAGAAGGGAGTATTTAGGTTTATTCTGTATCTAAATTGTTTTCATTGATAATGATTTTTACAGACAGGGAGAAATATGGAAGAAACCTTTTCTTTGCTTTATAATAATAGTAGATTAGCAAATGAGAGCAGATTCGATTTAACCACGTGTTGATTTATTGTATGTTTTTAGGAGAGTCACATTATTAAAATCAAAATGCTGATCATTTTCCATAATCTGAAAGAAAAAGTCTTAAGTGTATTATTATTTTTCACATATCTTTTGTGTTCATACAACCTCTTATTAAGATCGTATTGCGTTTCTCCTATGTATATTTTGCCGCAATCAAGGCAAAGTATGGAGTATACGCCGGCTTTGATTTTAGTATTAGTTTTAGATACATATTTACGGGGAGTTTTTTGTGATATTTAAATGTCAATTTTGTTTAGATTTTTGTAAATGGCGATATTATTACGGTTAGTGAACAGAAATAATTTTCCGCTATGTATTTAGTTATTGTTTTGATTCCGGTTACAGTAAATATTTAGAGCCTTTTTATCGTTTAGTAAAAAATATGGAGGGTATTGCAAATTTTTAAAGTGTGTTCTATGTAATCAAATTCTTCATTTCTATATTCCTTGCTGCAAATTTTTAAAAGTGTGTTCTATGTAATTATAAAACCTCTTTTCAATTAATGTAATGTGAGTAGAAGTGGATATAATTAGTTTTATTACTTACTTTGCGACGGACTTTAAAACTTAGTTGGTTATTATTGTAAACGGATGTTTACAAAAGATATGAACTTATTGTTTTCTTTTCCATTAGTGTATTTTATGGTAGGTTCGATTTTATTTAGTTTGTTAGTAATGCCCCTTATCTTGAATGATTTTGGGAGGAAAATAAAAATGTCGTCTATTTATCTGTAATAAGACGTACTCTTGGCCAATTTGTATTTTAAGGGTCCATTTTCTATGAATTCCAAAAATAAACATGGAAAGATCTCGTTTCTCCAAATTTCTGTTTGTAATAGAGTCCATCAAATGTGAAATATGTCATATCAGCACATAGACTTATAATGCTAATTAGTCTATGTGCTGATATGATAATGCTAAATGATATTATAATGCTAATTATACTATCAGTTGGAAAAGTTAAATTGAGTTTTTTTGTTCAAATGTTTTAGAAGTAGGTTAAGATATTTCTTATTGGGAATATTAATATATAGGAATTCAATGTCGAGGTTGTTTATAGTTTTATTTTTCAGATTAAGTTGTTTTTTTTTTATTAAGTAAGTCACCGGAGTTTTTTATATGTCCAACAATGGAGTTAATAGTTTAGAAATGGCTCGTGCTATTTTATGGGTAGCACAGCCAATACCCGTGATAATAGAACTTAGATGACCTGTGTTGACTATGAATGAGAAATTAACTATCCTAAAGATTAAAGAACTCCAAAATTTATTACATTGCAGAAGTGAAATAGCGAACGTATGCATATGAAATATAAATGTAATCTTAGGATAACAACTAAACAATATAAATGAAAACTAAAAACAGCAATAATAAGTAATAAACAACGAAATAAACTACTATAAACTAATATAAACTGCTATAAACAAAAATGAAAGTGAAAAACATTCAGATTAAAAAGACGTCAATTTCTAATACATCCCCTGTAAAAGCGAATAAAGAGAAGAATAAATTAGAAATAAAATGAATTATTGTTTGATAAACGCGCGATCATGGGCTGCGATAAATAGGCCAAAGAATCTGATTGGCTAACTAGCAAACTCAGAATCGCGGAGAATATACAAAAACACGCAGCAACCTCATTTCCATGCAATAGCCTTACAAATTTTTATGAGGATAAAAGGCAAACGTTCTATGCAGCTATATAAATTTTCATATATATATATATATATATATATATATATATATATATATATAAATTTATGACTTTTAATTTTATAATTTGAAAAAGTTAACCTTCAAATATACAATTTTTATTATTTGAAAACAAAGAATACAATTGAATAAATCTATTTCCTTAACCAATGAGCTTTCGATGCTTATACATCTCGTCAGAGGACAAATATTAACAAATGTTTTTATTGGTTTGCACCTTATCTGCTTAAAGCAATAAACATAGAAAATTAAAGTTTTTAAAACATGAATAGAATAAGGGAATGTGGTATTGAGGTAGAAACAGGATATTATACTTTAAATCCAAAATGAATGTTAAATTGAAATGGAAATTCCTAGTAGTAAGAAGATAAAGAGATCCATCGCGCCTTGCAGTCCTTCCAATGTATTAGGTCGCAATCACATGCAAACATATTTCCTTCTTTTCACCGCTGGTTATATAAGATATCCGGCAAAGATTTTGTTTATATAAGATTCAAAAATCCAATCCAAGTGGTAAATCCAAGTAGTGAATATATAATTTAAATAAGAAAATATCTGGAGGCAAAATAAAGGAATGGTTTATCAAAGCATAATAGTCATTAAAAAGCACATGCAGCTTTGGCGAGTATCTTTATAAAACCACATAAGTAAAAATATTTATACTTATTACGCCTAAAAAAATCTTAAATGTAATTGCTATTCTATATTAAGAATTTATTTCGATAAGAGACAATAGAGAGTAGGGATGGAAGATAGTTTGAAGAGAGGAAGAAAGAAATGAATATTGTGATAGTTGGCACGTGTCAAAAGTCTAGAATGCAGATTCAAACTATATAAGTCAAGGTTTTAGTCGTATGCATGGTTATTTAGTATAGAAATATGAGAAAGGAGAATACAAGGAAAAGAAAAGGAAAGGGGGTTATGTATCTAACAGGAGGAGGTGGGGAGTTTTCTATATATTTAAATATGCCTTTTTTCAGTGATATTCTAAGAAAATAGAGAAAGACAGAAGTAGGGAAAATAAAAGCGACTATAATTTATTTCCCAATCTATTTATTTCCAAGTTAAAAGAAAGTCAAATGTATATAAGTAATTTTTAATGTTAATAGTTAATCAACATTTTGGAGCTAGAGTAATATGTTAAAATACTACATATATTTAATAAGATATACTACAATAAAATACTAATAATAATAATAACAATAATATAATAATGATAATAATAATATTAATAATAATATTATTATAATAATGATAATAATAATGATGATAATAATAATAAAATAAAATAAAAATTAAATTAAAATAAAGTCAAAGTAATTTCTTATTTTATTTCTTTATTTCACGATTTTACCAGCACGACCAAAATTGCCATAATATTTTAAATCAAACTCTGAAAAGTCTATGCCAAAAGAACACGCTAATTAGATAATTAAAAAGAAATTGGGTAAACTTTAACTACACCACCCACGTTTCATGTAGGAAATTCTCAATTTCCTAACTTCCTGGCTGATGATGAGTCTAATCTGTACTTTTGAACTTGTACACTTAACATGAATAAAAGACTCAATTAACATGGATATAAAACCAGGAGTGTTAAGATCGCACCAAAATGGCCGCTGCTCTTTATTTACACTGAATACCGGAAAACAACTACGCCCTCTGGTTATAAGGGGCCATAATTAGTCTCATTAGAATTAGTGGTGTAAAGGAAGCAACTCTGCTCAATATATTACACCCCTTCAATCTTTTTTGGAAATCGTTCAATTTTATGGGTGGTCTCCGAATACGTCCTGATCTGCGAGTGGGTGGTGATGCTGGTTTTTCTACCACTGCGGGCGTCTCTGCAGCTTCCTCCATATGTCTGCTCTCAGGTACTATACTTTCCTCAGAAACTTCAAGTGTGCCGGTATTCTCAAGATTCTCTGCAGCGTTATCTGCCTGTATATCATGTGTCAATTCTTCTGTGGTCATTTATAAGAGTTTCACAAGCTGGTTCGCATGTCTCCTTACTATCCCTCCACCGGTCTCCATTTCAAAATTCACTGCTGCCAATTGTTTAGTAATGGTACCGTCAATCCATCGTTAAGCATATTCATAATTCCGCACATGATCGGCTATTTTAAATTCATAAAGTGGTACCATTACTTTCCTCCCCATTTCCATTTTATTTTTCATCTCCAGAGGCTTGTAATGTCTGGCTTTACCAAATGAAATGGCGTTCTTACCTGCCGTTTGAATATCCGCTCGGCTGGAGAAATCCCAGTTGATAAGTTATCCTATAGGTGAATAAAAATCTGCTTATCTTGGTTTCGAGTGTTGCCTTGTGGTCTGTTTCCATTCTTTTAAGCGCTTCCTGGAATGTACGCACACTGCGCTCGACTTGTCCATTTGAGGACGGGTGGTAAGGAGCTGTGAAAATGTGCCGAATTCCATTGGCATTCATGAATGCTTTGAATTATTGACTTGTAAAGCAGGAATCATTGTCACTCACGACTAATACTGTTAGTCCGTGTGAAGATCCTTCTCATTTTCGCAAATGATTTCGTTATGCATATCTCTGTCCACTTTGAATGAGAATCTATTCCTATCAAAAACATGTGTTTCAAAAATGGACCTGCATAATCTATGTGGATTCTTTTCCATGGCAAACTTGGTTATTCCCACCAATGAATGGGGGGGCTTCCTGGGATTACTTTGATTAAGTATACAGGTTCCACATGTTTTTTTCCGGTTTTTCTCAATATCATGATCTAGATTTGGCGACCGGACATAGCTGCGAGCAATGGCCTCCATCCGTACGATCCCTATGTGTGTCTGATGCAATTGCTGCAATACTTTCACTCTAAGTCTGACCGGAATTACGACCCTACTTCCTTATGATACTGCACCATCTTCACATGTCAACTGTGTTCGCTTGTCGAAATAGGGTTTCATTGCTGTGACTGGGTAATCTTACCCAGCCATTCATGATGTATTCATACATCTGCCTCAAAGTAGGGTCTCTTCTCGCCTCCATTCTAACCGCTGCCACAGCTACTGGAGCGTCAATCTAGTTCATCTGTTAGTGTTTGGTGTGGCATCTTGTTCCTGTGCAAGACGACTTAGATAGTCCGCACTTCCACTGAGTAACCCGGCACGATACTCCTATTTATAATTGTAAGCAGGTAGAAAGAGGGCCCAGGGTTGAACTCGGGCTGCAGCAAGAGAAGGAATCGGTTTGTGTTCAGTACATAGCTCCAATAATAGTTTGTGGTCTGTGAACAAAGTAAAACCATTTCCATACAAATATTGGTGTAAATTTATTACCGCAAAAACCAGGTCCAGCCTCTCCTGAATATGTGCATAATTCCTTTCCGCCTCATACAGCGTATGTGAAATGTAGCATACTGATTTTCTCCTTCTATCTTCCATTCCGTGAGCCATTACAACCCTAGTCCATAGGGAGAACCGTCCATTTCCACTAAAATTGGTTTGGATGGATCCAAATGAATTAAAAGGGGTGCAGAACAGCATTTTTTTGTTTCTTCAAAGACTCTTATTTTTCCAGCATCCCAGCATATTTCCTCATTAAGCTTTGAAGCGGTTCTAGTATCGTCAATAAATTTTTTTGACCGTGATTATAGTTAACTGCCCCAAGGGAGGCTTTTAATTCTGTAATGTTTTGTGGCGGCGGTGATCCTGTCACGGCAGCTACCTTGTTTGGAAAAGGCGCTGTGCATTCCTCACTGATTTTAAAATCCAAATATGTTACTTCATGGAGGAGAAAGTTCTCCTTAAGTTTAATTCTTCCTGGTCTAGAGCAGCAAATACACTCCGTAAATTCTTTAGATGCATAACGTCGTCATGACTTGAAACTAAGATGTCCTTCACACGCACCTTGCAAGAGGGGATGTTCTTCAACCTTTTGAAAAATCCCCTTAGCACTGTGCATCCCAAATTGTAGTCTGGTGGACTGGTATAATCTCTGGTGAGTGTTTACTGTTAGCAATCCTGAGTTTCTTCATCCAATTCTAATTGCTGATAGGCATGGCTCAATTCGAGCTTGCTAAATTTCTGACCCCCACCTAAAGTAGCAAATATATTCTCCTAGGTATTGGGTAGTTGTCACATAGTAATGATGGTTTGTAGTTTCCACAGATCCGGATGCCACAATTATCATTTTGAGCAACCGGTACAATGAAGGCAAATTCACTGGGTTTCTAGGCGATCTAGACTTTTCTCCACATCTGTTTTTATGGCATAAGGCACTGGTCTTGCCCGACAAAATTTGGGACTCACTGTCTTATCAATGGGTATTTTCACCTTAAAGTCTTGTAAGCACTCCGTTGCTTCACTAAACACCGACTTGAATTCTGTAAGAAGCTTTTCTGATCGTGAAGGGAAATCTTCCTGCTATAAAGGAAACATGGCTCTCCAATTTAGCTCTACTTTATTTAACCAGTTGCGGCCAAGTAGTGTCGGTACATTTCCTTTTCCCACCAGCAAAAGTAACTGATGCTTTAACCCTTCATGCATTACTTTCACGTCTGTGATCCCATATGGTTTCACTAACTCGCCAGCATATGTTCTTAATTTTACGTGGTTTTCATTAGATTCTGAATTCGGCCAATTTTCTTGAATTTTTCTACGCTCATTACTGAGCATGAGGCCTCTGTGTCCACCTCCATGACCACCTTCTTTTGGTTAATTAGTAGTTCCACTAGTACTGGGGGTGTCCGAAGTGTAACGACTGTATACAAATGTAGTTTTTACATATTTATTTCCATTTTTTCTGCACAACAATTCTTCTCTACATTGTTCTCCATCCTTCTTTCCTTCCCATGTGCTGTTGAATCAGATGGCATGCTTTCTTCTTGTCCGACGAGTAAGTCCGATCTGCCTACATTTAAAACATTCTTTATTTTTAAACTGGCACTTGTCCGCCTGGTCGGCAATGCTTCCACACTGATATTCTTTTTTCAATGGTAACTTGTGGACGGACGTTTCACTTTCACTCTCAGCATTAACTTGGAATATTTCCTTGCAGATTCCATGAAAACTGCTATTTCAACGGTCTTGTCTAAAGTTAACAACCTTTTGCCAAGCAAGCGCTCCTGTATCTTCTCGTTCTTCACTTCCACCACCAAACGATCACATGTGTGTTCATTTTCCTTTTTTTTTCGACGTTGCAATGCTCCGATATTTTTTGCAGTGCGACCACATATTCACTAATGGACTTGCCTTCTCGTTTGTCCCTAGTGTTGAAAAAAAAATAGCGGATGTATCCCGTTTGGGGACTAATGTGTCTCTCCATCAGAGTATACAGTTCTTCAAACGTTTTCAGCTCAGTCTTATTTTTGGCTAAACCCCTGAGGATAGCATAATGTTTGGCCCCAATAACCGATAAAACATATCACGTTTCTTACCTTCACTCAACACATAATTGGCAGCAAAAAAAACTTTACCCTTTCAATATAGTGCGACCATTCCTTTTCTGCATTGTCCTATTCTTTAATTGTGCCTAGCAATGCCATCTTTATCCGTTCCTCGCTGTCACAACACTTTTTTCTCTTATTCTTTGGGTTGTAGGTTTTAACCATTTTCTTTTATTGCTTTCATATTGTTCCTCCGCATTATTCGTGCTTCGTCACCAATTAATGTGTATTTGCTGTAACACTTAACATGAATAAAAACACACGAGAATTAACATGGATATAAAACCAGGAGTGTTAAGATCGCACCAAAATGCCCGCTGCCACCGTGCTCTTTATTTACACTGAATACCGGAAAACAACTACGCCCTCTGGTTATAAAGGGCCATAATTAGTCTCATTAGAATTAATGGCGTAAGGGAAGCAACTCTTCTCAATATATTACAGTCATGTTTGGGTCGTCCCACATACATACACATGCATTCAAATTGAATGAAAAAAGTTCATTATTAACTAATCTTGTTATCTAGAAGTTACTCAGTTAACTAAAAAAAAAGAATTAAACCGTAATGCTTTAGTATTCAAAATAAAACAAATATCCGTCTGAAACGATTTTAAAAGGTTGTAAAGTTATTATTTCTCTTTTCAAATCTTTTTCTGTATATGTTCTTATACACAAGTTTTTGTACGTTCTATGAATACGACGTAAAACTGATTCGCTTCCCCTATGTATTTCGCGCCTTTTCATTTTCAGCTCTTCAAAAATACTATAGAAATAGAACGACTTTAGAAATACTCTACTTAATATGAAATAGATTTTCAGCTTCAGCATAATAGCAGATCTTATTTACTGATGCATGCTAAGCGTTAACAAAAATACATTTAAGTGTTGAACAAAAATTCATTAAAGCGTTGAACAAGAATATATTTAAGTGTTGAACAAAAATACTTTAAAGTGTTGACCAAATATACATTTAAGTGTTGAACAAAAATACATTTAAATGTTAGACAAAGATACATTAAGGCATTGAACAAAATAACATTTAGCGTTGAACAAATATACATTAAAACGTAGAACAAATATACATTAAAACGTAGAACAAATATACATTAAAACGTAGAACAAATATACATTAAAACGTAGAACAAATATACATGGAAAAGTTGAACAAATATACATTAAAATCTTGAACAAATATACATTGCAAAGTTGAACAAATATACATTAAAACGTAGAACAAATATACATTAAAACGTAGAACAAATATACATTAAAACGTTGAACAAATATACATTGAAAAGTTGAACAAATATACATTAAAACGTTGACCAAATATACATTAAAACGTTGAACAAATATACATTAAACCGTAGAAAAAATATACATTAAAACGCCCAACAAATATACATTAAAACGTAAAACAAATATAACGTTGAACAAATATACATAAAACGTTGAACGAATATACATTAAAACGTTGAACAAATATACATTAAAACTTAGAACAAATATACATTAAAACGTTGAATAAATATACATTAAAATGTCGGACCAATATACATTAAAACGTTGAACAAATATACATAAAACGTTGAACAAATATACATTAACAGGTTGAACAAATATACATTAAGAAGTTGAACAAATATACATTAAAACGTTGAACACATATACATTGAAAAGTTGAACAAATATACATTAAAATGTAGAACAAATATACATTAAAACGTTGACCAAATATAGATTAAAAAGTTGACCAAATATACATTAAAAAGTTGAACAAATATACATTAAAAGGTTGAGCAATATACATTAAAACGTTGAACAAATATACATTAAAACGTTGAAAAAATATACATAAAACGTTAAACAAATATACATCAAAATGTAGAACAAATATACATAAAAAGGTTGAACAAATATACATTAAAATCTTGAACAAATATACATTAAACCGTAGAACAAATATACATTAAAACGTTGAACAAATATACATTAAAAAGTTGAACAAATATACATTAAAAAGTTGAACAAATATACATTAAAAAGTTGAACAAATATACATTAACACCCTGAACCAATATACATTGACAAGCTGAACAAATATACATTAAAACGTTGAAAAAATATACATAAAACGTTGAACAAATATATATTAAAACGTTGAACAAATATACATTAAAAAGTTGAACAAATATACATTAACACCCTGAACCAATATACATTGACATGCTGAACAAATATACATAAAAACGTTGACCAAATATACATTAAAATCTTGAACAAATATACATTAAACCGTAGAATAAATATAAATTAAAACGTAGAACAAATATACATTAAAACGTTGACCAAATATACATTGCAAAGTTGAACAAATATACATTAAAACGTTGAACAAATATACATTGAAAAGTTGAACAAATATACATAAAAACGTTGAACAAATATACATTACAACATAGAACAAATATACATTAAACCGTAGAAAAAATATACATTAAAACGCCCAACAAATATACATTAAAACGTAAAACAAATATAACGTTGAACAAATATACATAAAACGTTGAACGAATATACATTAAAAGGGTGAACTAAAATACATTAAAACGTTGAACAAATATACATTAAAACATAGAACAAATATACATTAAAAAGTGAACAAATATACATTAAAAAGTTGAACAAATATATATAAAGTGTTGAACAAATATACATTGAAAAGTTGAACAAATATATATAAAACGTTGACTAAATACACATTAAAATGTCGGACAAATATACATTAAAACGTTGAACAAATATACATTAAAACGTTGAACAAATATACATTAAAAAGTTGAACAAATATACATTAAAACATTGAACAAATATACATTAAAACGTTGAACAAATGTACATTGAAAAGTTGAACAAATATACATAAAAACCTTGACCAAATATACATTCAAACGTTGAACAAATATACATAAAACGTTAAACAAATATACATCAAAATGCAGAACAAATATACATTAAAACGTTGAAAAAATATACGTTAAAGTTTAACAAATATACATTAAAACGTTGAACAAATCGACATGAAACGTGGAGACAATATACATTGAAATTTGAAAAAATATACATTAAAACGTTGAACAAATATACATAAAACGTTGAACAAATATACATTAAAACGTTGAACAAATATACATTAAAACGTTGAACAAATATACATTAAAACGTTGAACAAATATACATAAAACGTTAAACAAATATACATCAAAATGTAGAACAAATATACATTAAAACGTTGGCCAAATATACATTAAAACGTTGAACAAATTACATTGAAAAGCTGAACAAATATACATTAAAACGTTGAACAAATATACATTAAAACGTTGAACAAATATACATTAAAACGTTGAGCAATATACATTAAAACGTTGAACAAATATACATTAAAACGGTGAATAAATATACATTAAAACGTTGAACAAATATACATAAAAATGTAGAATAAATATAAATTATGAGGTTGAACGAATATACAGTTAGAAGTTGAACAAATATACAGTTAAACGTAGAACAAATATACATTAAAACGTAGAACAAATATTCATTAAAACGTTGAACAAATATACATTGAAAAGTTGAACAAATATACATTAAAACGTTGAACAAATATACATTAAAACGTTGAACAAATATACATTAAAACGTTAAACAAATATACATTAAACCGTAGAAAAAATATACATTAAAACGCCCAACAAATATACATTAAAACGTAAAACAAATATAACGTTGAACAAATATACATAAAACGTTGAACGAATATACATTAAAACGTAGAACAAATATACATTAAAACTTAGAACAAATATACATTAAACCGTAGAAAAAATATACATTAAAACGCCCAACAAATATACATTAAAACGTAAAACAAATATAACGTTGAACAAATATACATAAAACGTTGAACGAATATACATTAAAACGTTGAACAAATATACATTAAAATGTCGGACCAATATACATTAAAACGTTGAACAAATATACATAAAACGTTGAACAAATATACATTAAAAAGTTGAACAAATAGACATTAAAACGTTGAACAAATATACATTAAAACGTTGAACAAATATACATTGAAAAGTTGAACAAATATAGATTTGAAAGTTGACCAAATATACATTGCAAAGTTGAACAAATATACATTATAAGGTTGAACAAATATACATTAAACCGTAGAAAAAATATACATTAAAACGTTGAAAAAATATACATAAAACGTTAAACAAATATACATAAAAATGTAGAACAAATATACATTAAAACGTTGACCAAATATACATTAAAACCTTGAACAAATATACATTAAACCGTAGAACAAATATACATTAAAACGTTGAACAAATATACATTAAAAAGTTGAACAAATATACATTAAAATGTTGAACAAATATACATTAACACGCTGAACCAATATACATTGAAAGGTTGAACAAATATACATTAAAACGTTGAAAAAAACATACATAAAACGTTGAACAAATATATATTAAAACGTTGAACAAATATACATTAAAACGTTGCACAAATATACATTAACACCCTGAACCAATATACATTGACAAGCTGAACAAATATACATTAAAACGTTGACCTAATATACATTAAAATCTTGAACAAATATACATTAAACCGTAGAACAAATATACATTAAAACGTAGAACAAATATACATTAAAACGTTGAACAAATATACATTGAAAGGTTGAACAAATATACATTAAAACGTTGAACAAATATACATTGAAAGGTTGAACCAATATACATTGAAAAGTTGAACAAATATACATTAAAATCTTGAACAAATATAAATTAAAACGTTGAACTAATATACATTAACACGTTGAACAAATATACATTACAACATAGAACAATTATACATTAAAAAGTTGAACAAATATACATTAAAAAGTTGAGAAAATATACATTAAGAGTTGAACACAAATATACATTGAAAAGTTGAACAAATATACATAAAAACGTTGAACAAATACATATTAAAATGTCGGACAAATATACATTAAAACGTTGAACAAATATACATTAAAAAGTTGAACAAATATACATAAAAAGTTGAACAAATATACATTAAAACATTGAACAAATATACATTAAAACGTTTAACAAATATACATTGAAACGTTGAACAAATATACATTAAAACGTTGAGCAAATATACATAAAACGTTGAACAAATATACATAAAACGTTGAACAAATATACATAAAACGTTAAACAAATATACATCAAAATGTAGAACAAATATACATAAAAACGTGGAACAAATATGCATTACAGTTTAACAAATATACATTAAAACGTTGAACAAATCGACATGAAACGTGGAGACAATATACATTTAAATTTTAACAAATATACATTAAAACGTTGAGCAAATATACATAAAACGTTGAACAAATATACATTAAAACGTTAAACAAATATACATCAAAATGTAGAACAAATATACATCAAAACGTTGACCAAATATACATTAAAACGTTGAACAAATATACATTGACAAGCTGAACAAATATACATTAAAACGTTGAACAAATATACATTAAAACGTTGAACAAATATACATTAAAACGTTGAACAAATATACATTAAAACGTTGAACAAATATACATTAAAACGTTGACCAAATATACATTAAAACGCTGAACAAATATACATTAAAACGTTGAACAAATATACATTAAAACGTTGAACAAATATACATTAACACGTTGAGCAATATACATTAAAACGTTGAACAAATATACATTAAAACGTTGAATAAATATACATTAAAACGTTGAACAAATATACATAAAAATGTAGAATAAATATAAATTATGAGGTTGAACAAATATACATTGAAAAGTTTTACAAATATACATAAAACGTTGAACAAATATACATTGAAAGGTTGAACAAATATACATTAAAACGTCGAACAAATATACATTAAAACATTGAACCAATATACATTAAAAGTTGAACAAATATACATTGAAAAGTTGAACAAATATACATGAAAACGTCGAACAAATATACACAAAAATGTAGAACAAATATACATTAAAAGGTTGAAAAAATATATATTGAAAAGTTGGACAAATATACATTAAAACGTTGAACAAATATACATTGAAACCTTGAACAAATATACATAAAAACGTTGAACAAATATACATTAAAACGTTGAACAAATATACATAAAACGTTAAACAAATATACATCAAAATGTAGAACAAATATACATTAAAACGTTGACCAAATATACATTAAAACGTTGAACCAATATACATTGACAAGCTGAACAAATATACATTAAAACGTTGAACAAATATACATTAAAACGTTGAACAAATATACATTAACACGTTGAGCAATATACATTAAAACGTTGAACAAATATACATTAGAACGTTGAACAAATATATATAAAAACGTTGATTAAATATACATTAAAACGTTGAACAAATATACATTAAAACGTTGAACACATATACATTAAAACGTTGAATAAATATACATTAAAACGTTGAACAAATATACATTAAAACGTTGAACAAATATACATTAAAACGTTGAAGAAAATACATTAAAGCGTTGAACAAATATACATTAAAACATCGAACACATATGCATTAAAACGTTGAACAAATATACATTAAAACGTTGAACAAATATACATAAAACGCTGAACAAATATACATTAAAATGTTGAACAAAATACATTAAAACGTTGAACAAATATACATTAAAACGTTGAACAAAATACATTTAAGCGTTGAACAAAAATACATTTAAGCGTTAAACAAATATACATTTAAACGTTGAACAAAAATACATTTAACCGTAAACGAAAATACATTTTAGCGTTGAACAAAATATATTTAAATGCTAAACAAAAATTCATGTAGGCGTTTAACAAAAATACATTTAAATGTTGAACAAAATACATTTAAATGTTGAACAAAATACATTCAAGTGTTGAACAAAAGTACATTCAAGCGTTGAACAAAAATACATTTAAATGTTGAACAAAAATACAGTTAAATGTTGAACAAAATACATTCAAGCGTTGAACAAAAATACATTTAAGCGTTGAACAAGAATGCATTTAAATAAGAACATTTTCTTTTCGTTTTTTTTTTGTCAATTTAATCAGGTGGATTTTTTTTTTTTGTTAATTCTAATAAAATGTATAGTTCTTTATGTTTTAATTTTATTTTAAAGAAGAATTAAAAGTTTTATTTATGTCTTACTATGTATCCGGCATCGTATTAGGCCAGTTCAAAATGTTATAGCAGAAAATATTTAATTATTCGACTTACTCCCTATTTTAAAAACTTCGCAAACTTCATCGTTAATTTTGGTAATTAATTCTTGTTATTGAATCTCTGCAATTTTATTTCCTGCGTAAAACGTCGACTAATAACAGGAATCGCTTCCTAATTTTGAGTTGTTGTTGACACTTGATCAGCAGGAAGTAACCAGGGGCGCTAAACGGGTGATTAAGCACGTAGGAGCGAGCAATGTTTGACTAATATTAGAACTATTTTAAAAGTACCTGCCAAATACAATTTAAAGGGTTCATTATGAAATTAACTAATGTTACTGTTGTTTAAGGGTCGATGAGCAATTCGACAAAAACTGACAAAGTGAGGATGATCCTGATTTAACTTTGAACAAAACGCATGCATGTTAATAGTGTTCACATGGCACAGTATACTGATAAAATGCTCTACAAAATATATGGGAAAAAGAAATGAAGATTTCAGGGGAAATACGTTGAACATTTTTTAAAACATCTTTCTTCCGTTAAAGGGTTTTTAAAAGTGAAAACAATTAAAGTGGTATTTTATATAATATTCATAATTAATATATATAAATATGTGTGCGTGTGCGTTTGTGTGTGTGTGTGTGTGTGCGTGTGTAATAATGGCTTTATCGTTGGAGTTTCGTAGATGTAAATCCACTGACACTTTGGGGCTTATCAAAAGGTCCTTACTGACAAACTAAACGTAATTATAGTGTATTTATTTATACAAACATCATTGACTACACATGTGCATACATGTTTCTGCAGCAACTCGTTTAAAGAAAGCGTGCTCAGGCTAAATCTTCTTCCGAAACCAAATTTTAAATAGCCCTTTTATACGTACGAAATAGATAGTATAGAAAATGGGGGTTGAAAGGGAAAATCATAGAGGGTCTCATTTTTGTACTTAACAGCATTGTGTTATTTTATTTCATCATTTAAAATAGATTTTGTGTAAAATTTAGAGCGCTCATCACCAATTGTAGGCATTAACTTGAACTTCTGAACTGTTTCAAGTACTCATTCATTCGCTACTACGCTTTACTTGTGAGAGTATTTCTTCTTCTTCTTCTTCTTCTTCTTCTTCTTCTCCCATCATCCGCCTCTCAATATACACACCCATTTACATATATATACAAATATTATGTACATACATAATACATGAAAATATACATATACAGCATACATATATTCGGTCGAGTTTTTACAGCGTAGTATCCACATTGCTTGAACAATAAAAATGAGAACTTGAAATATAAAAGAAAATACATAATTAGAATAGGAGACATGTTGTAAAATCTTATAGGATATTTCGTAGGCAAATTAAAATTATTTGAAAATTAGAAAATGTCAAGGAAAATTTTATTAAATGATAAAATCTTTCTTGTTCTTTTTTTTTTTTTGTCTTAGACTTTCGGTGTTAACACACCTTTATCAAAGAAGATTGTTGCTTTTAGTGCTTTTTTTTTTCGTTTTTTTTTTTTCTTCACTCCACAAGGACTAATCCCAAGAACAAGATCGAGGAAAAAAAAACGAAAAATAAAGCAAAAGTCTTCTTTGATAAAGCCTCAGACAAAAAAAAATATTATATCATTTAAAATTTTTCTTGGAATTTTCTGGTTTTCAAATAATTTTAATTTACGTACGAAATGTCTTCTAAGATGTGATAACAAGTCTCATATTTAAAATTCGCACCAACCAATGCAATGTGGACATGAATTCAGACTGACTACCATCGGCAATGAGAACAGACATTCTTTTTCTTCACTCCACGAGAATTTAATCCCAAGGGCTTTAACATCTAAAATACAGAAAAAAAGGGGAAAAAAAGCAAAAGTCTTATTTGATAAAGATGTGTTAACACCGAAAATCTCAGACAAAAATAATTTGATCATTTAATAAAATTTTCCTTGAAATTTTCTGGTTTTCAAATAATTTTAATTTACACAATTAGAATATACAATTACCTCAACATAGGAGACGATGGTTTTAGTCGAGTTTTCACAGCCTAGCGTTCCATGGCTTGAACTATCGTCACAGTATTTGGTGAAAATTTCGATTAGAACTGATTTCATTTTTTGACATCTAAACGTTACGTCAAATGTGAAAGTCATACTTTTGACGATACCTTCAGTTTTATTCATTGTAGACATTCGCTATTCATCCCATATTAAGCGAAGGATGTCCAAAATCTGAAATGATCTTTGCATTAACTAATAAATGTTGCGTTACGGTGGAAAGTTTGACGAAATTTCAGTTTCAACATATTTTTAGAATGTCACGCATGAATCTGATACTCTTTGTTAGCACCATGCAACATTTCAGCTTCATCAAATTTTGAGTTATCAACGTTTCCATAACTTCAGGAATACTTCATACAATATACAAAAGTAAGGTCCACATAATACTTCGCCTCATCCTCACGTTGCAAAGCATTCTTACAATTGACTTTCGTTCTTGTTTCCTAAATTAAAAAAAGTCAAACATAATAGGAAATATATAATAGAACTAATTTAATTAATGATGTTTTTTATTTATAAATTTAAAAATACAATAGCATTAATGTGATTTTATGCACTAAAAGAAACAACTTTATTTATATGCATCTGTAGCGCGCGAAATGTTTGAGTAGAAAAACTGTGTGTGTGAGAGAGAGAGAGAGTTCCATATGGACTCCTGAACGGTTTGGCCGTTTTTTTTTTTGTTTTGTTTTTTTTTTAATTTCACACAGATGTACGTTGTGCCTCGCATTGTTCTATCTTTTATATCGGAAAGTCTTTGATAAGTATTGATAAGTATTGATAAGCAAAAAAATCCGATGAAAGAAGGAACAAGTGATTTTGACTGGTTAACACCTTATACAGCCTAACATCATGCAGTTGAAACGTTTTACTACCGCACAAGCAAAAAAAAAACGTTTTACTAGTGCACAAGCAAAAAAAAAACGTTTTACTAGTGCACAAGCAAAAAAAAAAAAAAACTTTTTACTACCGCACAAGCAAAAAAAAAAAAACGTTTTACTACCGCACAAGCAAAAAAAAAAAAAAACGTTTTACTACCGCACAAGCAAAAAAAAAAAACGTTTTACTACCGCACAAGCAAAAAAAAAAAAAAAAACGTTTTACTACCGCACAAGCAAAAAAAAAAAAAAACGTTTTACTACCGCACAAGCAAAAAAAAAAAAACGTTTTACTACCGCACAAGCAAAAAAAAAAAAACGTTTTACTACCGCACAAGCAAAAAAAAAAAAACGTTTTACTACCGCACAAGCAAAAAAAAAAAAAACGTTTTACTACCGCACAAGCAAAAAAAAAAAAAAAACGTTTTACTACCGCACAAGCAAAAAAAAAAAAAAACGTTTTACTACCGCACAAGCAAAAAAAAAAAAAAACGTTTTACTACCGCACAAGCAAAAAAAAAAAAAACGTTTTACTACCGCACAAGCAAAAAAAAAAAAAAAACGTTTTACTACCGCACAAGCAAAAAAAAAAAAAAACGTTTTACTACCGCACAAGCAAAATAAAAAAAACGTTTTACTACCGCACAAGCAAAAAAAAAAAAAAACGTTTTACTACCGCACAAGCAAAAAAAAAAAAACGTTTTACTACCGCACAAGCAAAAAAAAAAAAACTTTTTACTACCGCACAAGCAAAAAAAAAAAAACGTTTTACTACCGCACAAGCAAAAAAAAAAAACGTTTTACTACCGCACAAGCAAAAAAAAAAAAACGTTTTACTACCGCACAAGCAAAAAAAAAAAAAAACGTTTTACTACCGCACAAGCAAAAAAAAAAAAAAACTTTTTACTACCGCACAAGCAAAAAAAAACAAAAACGTTTTACTACCGCACAAGCAAAAAAAAAAAAAACGTTTTACTACCGCACAAGCAAAAAAAAAAAAAAACGTTTTACTACCGCACAAGCAAAAAAAAAAAAAAAACGTTTTACTACCGCACAAGCAAAAAAAAAAAAAAAAACGTTTTACTACCGCACAAGCAAAAAAAAAAAAAAACGTTTTACTACCGCACAAGCAAAAAAAAAAAAAAACGTTTTACTACCGCACAAGCAAAAAAAAAAAAAAACGTTTTACTACCGCACAAGCAAAAAAAAAAAAAACGTTTTACTACCGCACAAGCAAAAAAAAAAAAAAAACGTTTTACTACCGCACAAGCAAAAAAAAAAAAAAACGTTTTACTACCGCACAAGCAAAAAAAAAAAAAACGTTTTACTACCGCACAAGCAAAAAAAAAAAACTTTTTACTACCGCACAAGCAAAAAAAAAAAAAAACGTTTTACTACCGCACAAGCAAAAAAAAAAAAAAACTTTTTACTACCGCACAAGCAAAAAAAAAAAAACGTTTTACTACCGCACAAGCAAAAAAAAAAAAAAAACGTTTTACTACCGCACAAGCAAAAAAAAAAAAAACGTTTTACTACCGCACAAGCAAAAAAAAAAAAAAACTTTTTACTACCGCACAAGCAAAAAAAAAAAAACGTTTTACTACCGCACAAGCAAAAAAAAAAAAAAACTTTTTACTACCGCACAAGCAAAAAAAAAAACGGCATATAAAATCAGCCGCAGGTTCTTTGATATGCGTTTGAAATTAACGTTTCTATTTAGATCACAATTGAACCATGATACTTGACTTTTGCATTTTAAAATGTAATTCAAGCCATTATCGTTGCAAAAGTAGAAAGGGCCAGGATATAAAATCAACAATAGGTTCTTTGATATGACAGGGGCACATTCGAAATGAATGTTTCTGCTTAGTACATAACAACAATGATACTTGACTTTTCTCTTTTTTTATCCAAGCCATTACATAAAAATAATTTTATAAACTCAAAAGTATGTTCTCCACAGTGCAATGTAAACTACAATGTATTATGGACTAAATCACAGCGAGGAGGTTAGGGTTAGGGTTAGAGGAGGTGTGTGAAGTTTCTACCCGGTGCACGGCGATGGGTCCCAACTAGAGCAGATAATGAATCGATTTGATCAAAATAAAAATAGGCGATTTCACCGATTTCGATGACAATAAAAACTGGGAGGGTGAAACATTTCTTGATTTCCATTCGATCCCGGGCAACGTCGGGTCTCCGTGCTAGTCAAGCCAGAAATTGGTAAAAGGTGAATAATGAATTGTTGAATGACGTCTAAATGCTTTTACTAAAATATGATCTTTCAATGTAAATTTCATTTTTATTATTTTCAATTCCAAAAATCTTTGAAGGTTTTTTAGAATTTTAATCAATGAATTTTAGTTTTCAATTTTTGACTTTTCACTATGACAGGTTACATATGCTTTTATTATGAATTTAGAGATGAAATATTGTCTTGTCTTTTTACCTAAGCTCATATCTTTCACATGAAATTAAAATTGAACCTTAAGTAATTGAGTCAATTACTTAAGGTTCAATTACAGTCAATTACTAATTGACTGTAATTGTTTCATATATTGTCATGACTGAAAGAAAATATTCGGAAATTTACCCGTCCCTATTCCAAATTATGGTTCAACAGTTCAAGGTTTGGCATAGACGAACAATACAATTTGCGTGATAGCAAATGTGCCTTGTATACTTATTTTATGAAGATCAACCTCTTCTGTGGATCGTGTTAAGAGTGAAATTATTACGAGCACATTTTAGCAATTACTATAAGTATAATCATACTATGAGTATAATCATACTATCAGTTCCTCGATTTGTATTAATGTTACTATAACTGTGTGTGTGCACGCGCGCGCACACACACACACACACACACACGCGCGCGCGCGCGCGCGCACGAGCGTACTAAGCGAGTGCTGGTTGCTGAACACATTTGATAAATATCCTGAAGGGTGGCGTGTGTGCGCTGCAGGAATCGGCTACAATGGGGAAAGAGAGTAAACCAACCGAAGGCGTTATGCGTTAGTTGAAAAGAGGGTGGGGGACAGCAACAGAACAGAAATATTACCAATAAAATCAAACAAAAATTAACAGATAGAAACGAAAAACATATGAAAATAACAACAAGAAAGAATAATATTAGCACATATAAAAACAAACATAACGCGTGTGCTGAACGGGACGCGAACTAATAACTGATATAAGATACTTGATGCCTTAGGGAAGCCGACTTTTACTGAATAGGGCGCGGCACTTAGGTTTTTCTTCTTTTTTTTAAGAACGCCCATACCGGTGTGTGTGTGTGTGTGTGTGTGTGTGTGTGTGTGTGTGTGTGTGTGTGTGTGTGTGACTTGTTTTTGCTTTGTTTTATTTGTTTTCTTTTTGTTTTTCTTTTTGTTTTTTTTTGTTGTTTTGTTTTGTTTTATTGTTTTGTTTGGGGGCTTTTTTGTGTTTTTTTTTTTTTTTTTTTTTTTTTTTTTTTTTGCTTTTTGCTTTTTCTGGTGTGTGTCTAAGATTAAAGGTTAGTGCGTTTCTTGATTGACGAACAGAAAATATTCGGTTGTATTAGTAACATTAATCCTGATGGACATTTTGGAACAGTAGACGTAGGGAAAATGTGAATCGCTACAATTAATATTCAGTTGAGGGGAAAGAAATCGAACATTTTCTGGTTTATAGAAAAACAAAATTTTATGAAAAAAGTCATCATCTCAGCATCATGCAAAAATCGCATAAATGTCTCCGGCATCAACATCAAACGAACCATACAAAATGGTCACGAGGTGTTAATGAGGTTAAAAAGACTTCCACTGGATTCCAGATAAAATTAGCGACTAGTATCAGCAAGAAATTGCTTGAATAATCCGATAAAATATTGAACGAGAATTATCTGAGCTATTTTTCGTGGATTTAGTTCTCGGCTAACGTTAGAAAACAACCCCTGTTAATACGCTAGTTTGTACTCTCTTTCAAACCAAAGTACGAAATTTCCGACGTATCTTTCAAAGTCTTTGGGCATAATTCATTTCTCTGCGAAATATTTTCTATATGTATGTAAGCCTTCTTTTTTCTTCTTTTTTTCACTATTATCCTTTTTTCTTTCGAACATATATGCGAGGTGCCTACAATAAGATTCTAGACCTTTTTCGTATAGCACTTTTATCGATAGTACACACATGGAACTCTAGTCTCCTTCGAAGTAATCTCCTCCAGCTGCAACGCACTTGTTGTACCGTTCCAACAACTTCTAAAAGCCCCCATGGCAGTCCTATTGTGTAAGCGTGGTAATGACCCTTGCCACAGTCTCTTTCATCTCCTCAATTGTCTCATAATGGCAGCCTCTAAGATTTTCCTTGAGAACTAGGTTTGAAATATAGGATAGAATGCCCATCTTGGTCAAATAGTCTGTGGCAAAGATGGAGTTGTGAACTGGTACATTGTCCTGGTGGAAATGCCACTAAACCGATTTGAATAGTACTGGCCTCTTCCAACGGAGTCTCTTTCTGAACTATTTTAACGCCACAACATAATACTCCTCGTTGACTGTCTGCCCTGTGGAAATCCAGTACATGTAGATCATGCCCGTGCTGTAAAATAATAAATGAATCATTGTTGGGGCGGATTTGCTTTGTCTACCATCTTGGGTCTCTTGGTCTCTAAATCATAGCAGTAGATCCAGCTTTCATCACAGGTCATCAGAGCATCAAGAACTGCGAGATCTGCATCGATCAGCTCGATCATTTCCCTGCTGCCATAACAACGTCTTTCTTTATGATATTCTTTGAGCACTCTTGGGACAAACTTGGCACAAATCTTTCGCATCTTCAATTCCTTGAGTGTGTGTACATTTCTTACACTGAAATCAATTTGTGCACTTATTGTCTCTGTAGACATACGGCGATCCTTATATATAGAATTTTTCATTTACCAATCAACTCTGATGTTCTTATTTCCTACCTCCTCCCACACATCCCTCTTAGACTCCTAGCCTTCCTTGATTCTCTTATGCCACTCAAAACTGATGTTTGATTCATGCAAGATCTTATGAAACATTCCGTACGTTTTTGTGGCATTTTTCCAAGTGTTAAACAAAATTTTATTTCATATCGCCCTCACGTCCAGATTGCATTTTTGAAATTCACGAACTGTGACAATAAGGCTTTAGTAGGGTATATTCCAATTCTTGCTGCAGCTGTTTATTTGAACATGAAATCATAAAAATTGGTGAGTTGTCTCATAAGATGTATAGCAATAACATACTGAATTTTCAACTGTCTACGACAATTGTAAATGCTTGTACAAAATAAATCTGGAAACTCACTGAAGGCATCTAGGACATGATTCATCCATGATAATATAATATACATAAATGATTTTTTATGCTCGTTTAAATCTAAATCTATAATTGCGAAATTAAACATAGAAACTAAACCTCCTAGAAGCAAAAGAAAAGCAACTGTAGTTCAAATAAAATTGGGTGGGAAATTACATTTTTGTTAAAAATGTTCTTGTTACAAAATGCTAATTTTCAATTTTCAATATTAATGGTGTTTTCATTATTGATTTGGTTTGAAAGTTGCGAACTGACACATTCATAAAATTTGAATTGAATTGTTTTTAACTAACCTCACCATAAATAAGCCCTAATCTAACTTTTAGGTTTTGTCGGACAAAAGGGCAAAGTTCGGTTTAAATTCTGTAGAAGCACAAAAATATCCACACAGCCAAAATATTTTACAAATATGTTTTGTAGTTAAACCATTTTTTTAATTTCAATTCTGGACAACATTAGGACATAGGTTCTGTTATATATATATATATATATATATATATATATATATATATATATATATATATATATATATATATATATATATATATATATGTGTGTGTGTTTACAAGTTTTTTCGATATAGATGTACATAAGAATACTTTGATAAGTATGTTTTAACTTAAATGGGGATGGTATAATAAAATTGTGGGGTCTGCGTTCGCGCCTGGCCTCCATAGAATGGAAATAGGCACACACGTTAATAAAGACTGTTCATATCTATATGCGAAAGTATACTTTGATAATTATGTTTCAGTTTGAAGAAATATCGTATAATAAAATTATGGGGTGTTCGTTCGCACCTGCCCTCACTAGAATGGAAATATGTCACAAAGTTTAACAAGGTTTTTTAATATAGTTCCACAGAATATTGTGATAAGTGTTTCAGTGTGAACAGGTATTGTACAATAACTTATGGGGTTTATCTATTTTATTTTTACTTTTGTCATATTTTGCTTTGATTTTGATAACCCCAAATTTGAAGCTATCTCTTTACAACCCTTCCTTTTCATAACCTATCATACTTTCATAAATCAGAGTTCATTTTCTGTAGGCTGTTTTTTGAACCCAGTTGCTAGTACATATATGTATATCTATCTATATATATATATATATATATATAGAGAGAGAGAGAGAGAGAGAGATATAGATAGATAGATAGATAGATAGATAGATAGATAGATAGATAGATAGATAGATAGATAGATAGATAGATAGAGTATTGTACAAATTACTCAAGACAAGGAAAATATGAGGCAATATTTTAGAGATATCTATCTTATTGTTTAAGAACAACTTGCTCATAAAAAAGCGTTGATAGAATTTTTGCATTTTCTTTGCTGTATGACATGTTGCAAAATCCTGCTGAAATATTCCATCGCCATCTGACTTTGAAGACCAGCGAGAAAATGAGTTTCTAATATGTTCTCACATTTTTTGCTATTCATTGTTCCTGCAGCAGGTGTTAGACACCCATGACCAGAAGCACTAAATGTACCTCAAAACATCTTTTGGGGGGATGTTTTGGTGCTTGTTGAAAATGTCTAGCTCGGACAGGTCTACATTTAGACCTTCTTACAAAGATGGATATGACTCCTTTAAGAATATAACTTTTCTCAACACATCTACACCGCAATTTTTATGTACCTTTGCCGATTTAATTATTTTTGTCTTCATTGCATGTCTCAAAAATTGTTTACACAAAGGTTTACGTGTATTTTTCAAGGAACAGTCGCCTGACTGTAGAATCGTTTACAACCACACCTGCAGCTGATAAGTCACGATACAAGCCCCCACTAGTTTTTGGGGGCTTCTTCACACAATTTCTTATATAAAAAAAACTATCATCACGAACAGTCGTTTTAAGTTTCCGACCGTAATTCCCCTTGTTTTAGTGCCGCAATGTCAAGATTTTTTTTTTCATTGATAATTTTTGTCACCGAAGATTTTCGTACATTCAAAACCTCATTAATTGCTCTAACGCTCATTTTTTATGTTCCCTTAACCCTAACTCTAACCCTAACCCTAACCACAGTCTTTGCATGTCTCCTATGAATAATATCCGTACTGGAAATAATCAAATATTCAGTCAGAAGGTAAAATAGCCAAACCTTCACTAATGTTGCGCACAGATAAACAATCTCTCTCTGACGAATTGACGGATCTATTGACTGAATATACTACCTACACATATACTAAGCAATTCTTACAAGTCAAACAACATATATATATATATATATATATATATATATATATATATATATATATATATATATATATATGTATATATATGTATATATTAGGGACGATTAATCAGAATCGGAATCGGGAATCGGAACATTTGAGGGTATCGGAATCGGTATCGGAATCGAAAAAATTTGTGCTTATTCTTCTACTTGTCTTTTAAACTTAATTTTATTTAAAGCAAAATCTTCCATTGCTGGTGATAATGATAAAATAGTAAAACTATTTATTGATTTTAAACTACCAGTAAAACTAAAATGGAGAGAACATACCCCCACAAGTGTATTTTTACGTTTAGGAAAGTATATGCACATTTAATATGTGTTTTTACGGTAATTGCGGAAAAATAACAAATCTATAGTTAGAGATTTGTAAAGAATCGGAATTGGAAGCGGTTTGTATCGGAACCGGGAAAAATATTGGAATCGTCCTATCACTAATATATATATATATGATGATTGCAACGTCTTGTCAGACGAGTGTCACTCCCTCAGACACTTAAAGTCCATGAGCCCTAACATGACTTTTTTTTTTTTTAGTGGTACGGGCGAATTCACACACTCAAGCTAAAGACGGTCATTGCTATATATATATATATATATATATATATATATATATATATATATATATATATGATGATTGCAACGTCTTGTCAGACGAGTGCCACTCCCTCAGACATTTAAAATCCATGAGCCCTGAGGGAGTATCTATACAAAGATGATGTTACAGAGTCTTAGCTTTGTACGACAGCTAAGTCTCTCTCTCTCGATTCAAAATGTTGAGATCCAGCAACAAGCAAGAGCAAGATAGCCAGCAACAAATTAAACTGCAGACCAGCTTAATGCGGGTACTGGTCTTCCGCTTTATGGTTTTAAATATCTGATTTATATATATATATATATATATATATATATATATATACGTACACGCATACACACACATACACACACATACACACACATATATATCTATAAACATACACACATATATACATGCATAATACATACACATATGCATACATACACAAATACATACGCATATATACACACACATATACAAATACAAACACACATATACATACATATACACATACAAAAACGTACACATATATGCACATATACATACACATCCAGTCCTGGTCAAAATCATAAGACCACTTAAGAAAGTAAGCGTTTATGCATAATATCGAATTTTTAAGCAAACAAATGGTTGAAACCATTGCCAAAAGGGAAAATATGATGGAAAAAAATGAAATCTGCTTCATTCGAAACCTTAACCTTGATCTAATAATTATTTTTTAAATAACAAACATTTTCACCCGGTCAAAATGATAAGATCACTTTAATAAGTTCGGCTAGTTTTGAAAAAATGAATACGAAAAGCTTTCTATATAACTAAAAGCAACTTGTTAGTAGAGAAAAAACATCTTACTAAATTATAAATGGAAAAAGGGAAACCATTATCAGAGTTTGAGAGAGGAAGGATCTTTGAGCTTAATAGGGGTGAACTCTCCCATAGATCCATTGCAAACGAAGTGAATCGTGGCAAAACGGTCATCACAAATTTTTTAAGAAGTCTAGATCAATATGGGCACAAAAAGAGACCAGGTCGACCAAAAAGAATAACCCCATCACTGGATCGCCGTATCAGAAGAAGTTTTAAAAAAAAAACTCCAGTATAAGCTCAAGTCGATTGAAAAGCCAAACAGCAGCAGAATGTAGTCCTAAAATCATGAGAAGGCATCTGAAAATGAAGGGTTTCAATCATTTAAAGCGACTGCAGAAACCACGTCTTCTTGAACAGCACAAAACTAATCGACTTAAATATGCCGCCAAGACCCAGACTTGTAATGTAATTTTCTCCGATGAGAAAAAGTTTAATCTAGCTGGTCCAGATTGATTTCAACACTATTGGCATGATAAAAATTTGCCCAAAGAGACTTTTTCCACTCGGCATAGTGGAGGAGGGTCTTTAATGATCGGGGGTGCTTTCTCGTTAGCTGGGACCCTAAAGTTGCAAGTAGTGAAAGGCCGGCAGACATCATTGAAGTACATTTCAATGCTTGAAAATGCTTCTATCAGGACTGAAAGTCCACGTCTGTGTGGAAGAAATTGGATTTTCCAGCAAGACAACGCTGCGACACACACTTCTCGACAAGCACGAGATTACTTTTCTTCAAATAATATAGAATTGTTAGATAATCCAGCATGTTCTCCAGACCTCAATCCCATTGAAAATCTTTGGGGATGGATGGACAAAGAAGTGTTAAAGGATGGAACCCAATATGATTCGATACAGGAACTTTCTGATTCAGTTTTCAGTACATGGGATAAAATTCCTTCGCAACTGATAAAAAACTTAGTCGCAAGCATGCCGAAGAGAATTTTTGAAGTAATTCGTAATAATGGCGGCTATACTAAATACCGAGACCCTTTTTGGTAATTTATAATTGCCTTTTGTTAGATAAATTATCAGTGGTCTTATCATTTTGACCAGGTGAAAATGTTTGTTTTTTAAAAAATAATTATTAGATCAGGGTTAAGGTTTCGAATGAAGCAGATTTCATTTTTTTCCATCATATTTTCCCTTTTGGCAATGGTTTCAACCATTTGTTTGATTAAAAATTCGATATTATGCGTAAATGCTTACTTTCTTAAGTGGTCTTATGATTTTGACCAAGACTGTACATTTAAATACATATACACATACATCCATATCTATGCATGTATACACAAACATACACATATGCATAGATACACATACAGATACATACATACACAAACAAACATATATATACATATATACATACAAACACACACAAACATATATACATATATACATATACACAGATATATATATATGCATATGCATACACAAATACATATATAAACATACGTACACATATACACACACGGATACATATAATGATGGCAGATCAATTATTTCATGCTTCAAGCATTTCAAGCTTACACGCGTCACAACTTTTCCATTGCTATAGGACTATTTTATAGACAAATGCCTGAGGGAGTATCTATACAAAGATGATGTTATAGAGATTTAGCTTTGTACGACAGCTAAATCTCTCCCTTTGTTTAAAATGTTGAGGTCCAGCAACAAGCAAGAGCAAGATAGCCAGCAACAAGTTAAACAGCAGACCAGCTCGTCTCCCGCTTTATGGTTTTCTAAATCAGAGATTTGCTTCTCCTAGAGGGGTTGCCTTCACCACGGCTTACGGGAGCCCTCTTCGCCCCACATACACATGGAAATAAACACATGCATGCACACATACATGCATACACACAGAACATACATATGCATGTACACACACACATGCAAACATACAAATGGATGTACACACATAGAGGCACACATTATAACCACAGCTACCGAGAGTAAAGAAGGCCGATGCACATGACAGCGTGACGTCACTATCAGATTCACCTGTAGGGATATGATCTAGGCTATAAGCAGCAGTTTCGTCAAGTTTTCAGTTTGCTGTCTAACATGGTGTATTCTTGCGTTGTTACAAATTGCCGAGGAAATTATCTAAAAGCCCTCAAAGTATATATATTTTCTCAATTTTGATACGTACCATTAGAAGGGAAAATTTTTATTCCAACCAAATATAGTAAAGTAAGTAATGTTATTTGTTAATAATTAAACGTGTATTTAATTAGAACTGTATTCAAGTACTTTCATAACGTTTGATAACATTGTTAATATAAATTAAAGTACTTTCATAACGTTTGATAACATTGTTAATATAAATTAAAGTACTTTAATAACGTTTGATAACATTGTTAATATAAATTAAAGTACTTTCATAACGTTTGATAACATTGTTAATATAAATTAAAGTACTTTCATAACGTTTGATAACATTGTTAATATAAATTAAAGTACTTTCATAACGTTTGATAACATTGCTAATATAATTTACAGAAACATTACTATACAGCAAATATTATGTTGATATATTTAACTGTTTATTTTCTTATGAGGCTAAAAAGTCTATCAGGAAGGTTGAAAATTTAATTTAATTTTGTTTTAGGTTTTAAAATTATAAACAAATAATTTTTACATGAGGATAATTGTCAAAATGTTTTTTTTAATAATAAATAAAATCTTTCATTGAGTATGTCCAAATATTTGAAAGTTCTATATTTTTTTCTAAAATCGGTTTGAAAATTATTCACCATGTGGCTTAATGAAATTAGCCGTGACTGAGCGTTATATATTAAAATTGATTGTTTATTTTTAGAATTATAAACAAATAATTTTTATATGAGAATATTTGTCAAAATGTTTTTTTTTTTAATAATAAATAAAACCTTTCATTGAGTATGTCCAAATATTTGAAAGTTCGGGGTTGTTTTACTGTATAATTTTCAAACCGACTTTAGAAAAAAATATAGAACATTTGGATTTGTTTTACTGTACACATAAATTCGAAAAAGTTGTCACAAAACAAATATAGAACAAATAAATGTTATCAAAGGCAAGATAAGTTACTTTTCAACCCAACTGGATTTGTTTTTAGTTTTTATATTTAATGTAACATGCTTATTCAGCTCGAAAAAACATACAGTGTTTACCGACGTATTGGAAAATTCAAAATAGCGGCTGACTCTCTCGGAGACGTTTGGAAAAATGAGTTATAAATAAAAAAAAAAACAGTCAAAATACTGTTAAAAACCCGCCGAATATATGTCACGGTAACATATATTGAGAGAGTTTCCAACAGTATTTTGTCTGTTTTTTATTTATTACTCATTTTCCCAAACTTACCGCTTAAAGAGAGAATCAGCTGCCATTTAAAATTTTCCAATACATTGAGCTGAATAAACATGTTACATTAAATATAAACATTAAAAACATATCCAGTTAGGTAGAAAAGTAACTTATCTTGCCTTTGATAACATTTATTTATTTTATATTTGTTTTGTGACAACTTTTTCGAATCTATGTGTACAGTAAAACAAATCCAAAAGATCTATATTTTTTTCTAAAGTCGGTTTGAAAATTATTCATCACGCAGCTATTAATGAAATTAGCCGTGACTGAGCGTTCTATATTAAAATTGTTTCTTTTTAGAATTATAAACAAATAATTTTTACATGAGAATATCTGTCAAAAATATATTTTTTTAATTTATTTACTTGCCTCCCCACGAGGGCACAGTTAGACACAAGGTCGGGTTTTAATGTTGGAAAATTTAGCTCCCCAAAAAGGGGCACTGGATAGGAACAAAAATGAAATAAAAATTGTCTCGGTCATGAAGGATTTCTCCTTCACTGACCGAGGACAGAACAGATGAAGTGTAGCATCAGAACAGATACTACACTGTGATTATTATTGTAAATGTTTGTTTACTATCTTTTGTGGAGACGACACTAATTAGCATACGTGGGTGAAAAGATATGGATAAAGGTATCAAGTCAGCAAGACCGGGGAGCTATGTTCGAACGTCAGATAGGCAAGATGCATGGGCCGGTTGCTCCATGAAAGACTTTAACACGCCGGACAATCTTCCAACTGCAGTACAACTGCACCTTTGTAAATATGTATTATCTTTTCGTCTTAATATATTTGTTTTACATTTACTTTCTGCGTTCGTGTTGTTATTGATACAGACACAACACTATCTTTTCTTAGATTTTAGCAATAGTTTACATTATGGTATAAATGTTTTCTTTAATTATGTTTTTAGGTATGTGAACATCATTTTTGGCCTGAGGATGTAATAAAGGAGAAGTCAAGATTAGATGATAAAACGTTGTGAAATAAACACGCAAGATGAGAACATTAGTCCGAATAATCTCTAAAGTTCCAAAAAATAACATTCAACCCATGTGATTTTTCTCTAAATTAAATTTAAAAAATTGTTCTGCAATAGTAACTTTTATTGTTTGTTTGTATTGAAATTATTTGATTTCAATTTTTTGTATTTTATCGTTTGTTTCCATTCTTAAAATTATTTATCGATGGTTTTCACTTTTAAAATTATTAATCGTTGGTGTTTAATATGTTTTTAAATTCTTTATTTCCTAACTTCATAATTCAGTTTTATTAGTATTAAATTGTATATTGCTTTAAAATTACTTAATTTTACATAGATAATATTTATATTTTATATTGAATAAAGTTCAGTTTCAGTATTAATCGCACTGTGTTCTTTTTTCTTTTTAAAAATGTTTTTCAAATGGCCCTCATATAGTACTGACAGTCTGACAAATCTTACCTACATTGCCTGCATGCATTTTTCAGTTAACAGGCCTTCTCCTTACTCTCGGTGGTCGTGTTATAAGCATGTACTTACATATGAATACACACACGTACACATGCACATACATGTAAAATACACATGAAGGAGCGTTCAAAAAGTCATATATCCTCAATGATCAGGATGATGGGTACAATTCAATGAGTTTGACAAAGAAAACTAAATATACATAGAATACGAAGAAAAATCCACATGAATAGAACAGCGTTTCCAACAGCATGAGATTTTTTAAGTTGTAAATAATGTGTGAAGTTCGTCATCATTGTCTGCTTTCGGGACGTGAGTTTTTGTGTACAAACATTTTATTAAAAAAAAAACCCAGCCGTTTGAAACGCGGTTTTGTTCATTTGTATTTCTCGTCTGATTCTATGTATATTTAGTTGTAAATAATGTGTGATGTTCGTCATCATTGTCTGCCTTCGGGACGTGAGTTTTTGTGTACAAACATTTTATTTAAAATATATATATATATATATATATATATATATATATATATATATATATAATCAAATATTAGTAATTCAACAAATTTACAAATTTATAACGTGAAATGGTTAAATTTCAAATCAAGACAAATAATACGTTTGAAATCAAAATACAAAGAATACATTTTAAATATTATAACTCCTTATCCTATAGGATTTCGATGTCTACCATTTCTCCAGAGGATAAAATATCAGAAAATAATTATAATGGTTTGCTTAAGTCAGTGAGACATGGAAAATCACAATTAAATTCTTTTAAGTATTTAAATATCATAAAGTAAGGGAAGGGTATAGAAATTCACATCCAAATTGCATGGTAAAATTCGAAGTGAATGTCTTTGATAGCAGTGTGGTAAAGTCATCCAAACTGTATTTTGAGTAATCCATATCACAAGGTAATAGTCCGAAGTAAGCATTTTTGAAGCAATTTTCTTTGTTTATATAATGAGTCCGGTAAAAAACATTTTTATGTGGGTTCGGTGGATCTGTTTATTAATAAACATATAATTTAATATATTTAATATTTTTATAATTATAGAACATGAGCTTCAAATTCCACTCCAAAATAACTTCAAATTGTTAATAAAATAAAACCGTTTCAGTAGACAGCCTACACAAATTAAGAGAAATTGAACTGATATAACAAATGAAAAATGAAAAAAGAAAAATTGAAAATTAAAAAATTAAAAAATTAAAAATTGAAAATAAAATTAAAAATGTAAAATTAAAAGGATGAATAAATAAATATAATAAATAAAATTAAAATTAAAATAACAGTAAGAGAAAGAAAAGAAAAGAAAATGCTTACGCGTAATAAATTAGCGAATATAAGAGAAGATAAAATAAAATAAAGGGAAAGGGAAGGAAATAGACTAAGGAATATGGAGAGATAGAAATTAGAGAATAATAGTGGAAAAGAAATAGAGGATGGGGAGAAAAAGAGACAGAGGAAGAGGAACAACGAAGTTAATAAGCCTTTATAAAATAAAAGGACAGGCCTCGAAAATAAGTCAGATCGCGAAAATAAGTCTTGACATATGCAGGAAAGAAAAACAAGCAAAATAAAAAATCACGTCATGTCAAGTAGAAATTCCCGCTTAAATAAATTTAAATCGAGTCAACTCAAAATAATCTTAATTAATATATACAGTACAATTCTTGCTAATTTTATATGTATTGATAATATCTATATGACGATATTAAACTGAAAATTTGGAACTATAATAATCTGTGGAAGTAATTTGCAAAACTAAAACTAGGCGTATTAATAAAACGTGTTTTAAATATTATAATATTAATAATAATACTTAACTGAAAAAAAACGCTTTATATATATATGTATATAAATTAAGAGATAATAATAATAATGGTAATAATAATTATTATATAATAAAAATACGAATAATAATAGGCAAAGTAACTACTATAATCGTTAAGTAAAAGTGTAAGCCATGTTTAGTTTCAGAAGAGTTTCAGATTGTTCGTTGTTCTAAACAAGTCTTGAGAGGTGACTGGTTTGCAGTACACAGAACAATTTTCGATGGTTCGTTGTTCTAAACAAGTCTTGAGAGGTGACTGGTTTGCAGTAGACAGAACAGTTTCCGATGGTTCGTTGTTACACACAAGTCCTGAGAGGTTACTTGCTTGCAGTAGACAGTTCCACAGAGCAAAATATTCTTACCATGTCGAGATGGAAAAAAAACATGTGAAATTGGTACAGGAAAGGTTTAATATTTATGCAGCAATTCTGGTTTCTGATTGGTTGGTAGCAGAACGTGAATTAATTCGATTCGTCAGTTCCTAGCAGCATCGTTTATAAATAGAATCGTCCGACTGTGTGGGCTCATACCCTATTATACTTGCAAAATATTGCAACATAAGAGAATAGGGTAATGGAACTATGCCTATAAAACAGGGTTACTATAGTATCACAAGGATGACGCATTTTTTTAGTTTTATGTGTTCATATTCATATATATGAATTCGGAAAGTACCTACAATGGGGAATTTACTTGTGGGTAATAAAAAGAGAGAAGATTTATTAATTAAGAGATGCTAAAAACAAGTTTGAAATAGTATTCGAACAAATCCTAGAAGTGTAAGTTATATGCTGGGATTTAAAATATAGTTTAAAATGCGTGTATGGTGAGTTTCTATATAAAATGGAAATAAAAATGTATTAGTATATAGTTGTTATGGTGCTAAGTGGTAATAACACGAAAGGAACACAGGACTTTTATGAAACAAACATGTATTCACATATATTACAGGCAAAACCAGGTTGAGCAATACCATTCCACAACTGTATGGCGTTTGCACACAACCTCCTTGGCCACATGGCAATCTCCGGGCACCGGTACTTGATACTGGAAGTGACGTCACCAGAGGAAGTGACGTCATGAGATAGTCAATTAATCCCATGGAGGGGCGTCTCCAACACCCCCGCCCAAGCTTTTTGTTCGTAAAATCTGTCAGTACCTCTTCTGCCGTAGTTCAGGAGTTGGTTGAGGAGGTTCAAGATCAAAAGTTTCGAAGACAGTGTCTGTCGGCTCATCTTCCAATGGTGGACTGGCACTGGTTTCCACTGACATCTTCTTAGTTGTTTCTGGTGACGTTTGTGGGGATATGTTGGCCCTTGGATGATATATACAATGTCACCGACTCTCTTAGTAATTGTACCCACCTCCCAGAATGATGTGTTGTTTTTATAACTTTTGAAAAACAGTCTTTCACCTGGTATGAAACGCTTACTGGGTACACAAGTGGTCACTAGTAGCCTTGACTGTTTGGGTAAGAGCTTGTCAAAAACGGATCTCACTTTCCGCGCAAACATCGTTTTTATTTCTCCGTCCGTCCGAAGAGTGGCAATGATGGAATTTTCAAACGGATCCCTTTTCAATGGTATCAGCCTAGATAGGCTATCCGCATGACTGATTTGTTTCTCACCAGTTTTGTGAGCCTGCTTAGGTTGCTTTGGCTTGGGGGAATTCTTTTGGCGCGGGTTTTTTAACTTACGTCTTTGCAGGTTCGGTCTGAAGGTCATTCTTCTAATGAATGTCGCGCCTGACTTCTCGACGTGTCTGGAGTTGTTCCTTACTCAGACTACCCGTTGACAATTCTCGGACAACTTCTGGAGGTTGAGGCCCTGTTCGCGCTCAAGTCTCGAGAGAACACATTGTCTAATCTCAGCGTTTTTGGATGAGACTAGATCCCGCGCAAAAATTAAACACTTGAAGTCATCTGCCGGTAAGTAAGATAAACGGAAATCATCGCAGTGTTTATTTTAAGTTGGCTGCACTTAATTTTTTTCTTGTGTTTACATCTAGACACTAGTTCGTTCTTGGCATTTAATATAGGTTTAGTGAAGGTGATAATGTTAACTGCTTCGGATATACAAAGATTACAAAATTATCCCCTGGGATGGATATCTAGTTTTATCTAGTTTTATCCATTTAATTGAATAGGGAATTTTCTTGCCCGCCAGGCTATTGATTAAGGTAGTTAAAGATGTAATATTATTATCATTATTTTGAGAGCTTTCATTTCTGAATGAATGCAAGTGGTTTGAAATTCTTATTTTATTAAGTTTGAGATTGCACCTATATAAGTGAATGTTTTCAATGTTTTGTGGTTTATCTATCCCAGTATTGGTGAATCTTATATTGGGGAGTTGAGTTGAAAGAGGACCTGAAGATGTATAACGCGAGTGTTGGTTAATCTTCTTCTGGTCTTTGTTGTAAATTATATTATTAGATTTGCTATTCTGGTGGTGGTAGTGATGGTGGTTGTTGTTGTTGTTGTTGTTAGAACCCTGACCATAGGCTCCCCTATATGTACTTGTGCCCGGAATGCTTTGATTATATTCATTATTTTATCCATTTGATTGGATGTTTGTATATTTCGGCAATTGCGTGACTGTGCAAGCATATATACCGCCTTTGTGCATGCAATCGTTATTAAGATGGCATTCATTTTATTTTGGCAGTTACATTTGTTGCTATTAAATTAAGCGGAATATTCTGAGCTTGTTTAATTTTCATGTTATTTGTCTAAATTATTGTCTGTGCTAGATTAGACATTTTAGAGTATGATATTTTTATAGAGTTCTTGTTTAATATTATACTATGCTTATGCGGTTATTTAAAGAATTTTTCACTATTCTAAAGAATTCTTTGGGTATGTTAGTTTTTACATTAGAGCTGAATGGAGAATTGAACCAAATGGCCTTGTTATGCCTTACCATTCTATTTTTATTAAATTGTTTTTGGTTTGGAATTCGTATTGGGCTGTATCCTTTGTGATGAGATAATTATTGTTAGGAACATTTTGTCTTATTTTGTTGTTATTAGTTTTTATTGTCATATGGGTAATTACTGAATTTAACTTTTTCACTAAAGTTTTTTGTTATATTCTATATGTTCTTTATATCCTGAGTTCCCTAAAGCATTGTTGTAAAATGTCGATACTTGGTCAAAGGCTTTTGTCACCTGATAAATTTGAAATTCTTTTGGAGATATAAGGAACTATTGACTTAGTTATTGACTTAGGGTGGTTAGATTGTTTATGTCCATAAAATAGGTTTAGATTTTGTGTATGGTACGGGGTGTAAGATTCAGAACATAAATTCAAAGAGATGTCAAAAAATTAGATGCTTTTTTGTTTGGGTCGACATCAGTTGTTAATCCAAAGTTTTTTAATAGTGTTGTTGTATTGTCTTGGTCTCACGGGAGTAATGAATAACGCGTCATCTCTGTAGAGACCTTCTTGTAGATTGTTAAATTCTATATTAATATCTTTTAATAGAAAAGGCCCCACTAAGTCGGTAACTTGTGCAGAATCAGAGAACCCGTTATTATATCGAAGCCATTAGGAGTATCCTTCCGTGTCCAATATCTACCGTCAGATTTTATTAAGGATCATCTAGCTAATAGGATTAATTTTATTTCTAAATCCGTAATGTCCGAATGCTTTTTTGCAAATATTAATGCCTTATTAAATAGTACTGGGGAGATTGAGAGATTTTTTTTTTACACAGTGATCACCACTTATCAAGGCCCGGAAGCCACTCAGGGATAAGGGTTATTGCAAGTACATTACGTTAGTGTGGAGATTAGATGAAGTGTTTACTTAAATGGGGCGGTTCATTAGGAATTTGTTAACATTGGACTTGAAGACATCCAAGTCCGGTGGGAAGCAGGCAGACGAAACAGAGTTCCACAGGCGTGCAGTTCTAAGAAAGAAGCTTTGTTCATGGAATCCGCGTTTTGATTTAGGCACAGATATAGAGTGGGGGAATTTTTCACAGTGGATTCAGCTAGACAGGTGTTTTTCGTGAAAGATTGGCGAGGGGGGACCAGAGATTGGAGTTAAGACGAGCACCTGCCATGGAAATAACGATAAAACAAGGATAGGCTCGCAACGTCTCTTCTGTGGGAGAGAGGTTGCAGGGTAGAGAAAAGGGGATCCCCCACTAAGCCATGAAGTTTATTTTGTACTCTGTCAAGGCAGGATAGGCTGTTTTTAGCAGCTCCTGCCCAGATATGGCAACAGTATTCCATCCTTGGACGTACTTGGCTTTTATATAGATAGAGAATTGCATGAGTAGTGAGATATCTTCTGGGGCGGTAGAAGGATCCCACCATCTAATTAATAGTGATAGTAATTATTTATATCAAAAGTGATAAAGCTTAGTCGTTGCTTATCTTTAAGTTTTAAAAACCATTTTATAAACGAGTCAGTGCATTGCCAAAGTGGGAATTTAACTTTTTCTCTAATGGAAGGTATGATTCTAAGATTTTATAACTTACTAGACCAATATCTGAACTGGATGGACAAATTAGTCTAATGGAAGAGTTATCATGGAAGTTTGGTTTATGGTCCTTCAATATAAAGGAGTGCCTGGGTACCGTTCATGGATATTCATAAGATTAAGTAACATTTTAGCTTAAGTTGGTTTCATCGATTTTATTTGTAGGGGAAGATTTATAGGATTTATTTAATTCTTTATATATAAATTTCTTGTACTTGCTATAGTTATGTTACCCGTTTTAAAGAGGGGTACATATTATTTATGTGACGGTCTGTACATATATTATTAAATGTTCCTTGTAGTTGAAAACACACATATTTTAAATGTTCGTTTAGAGAGGAGACAGAGTGACAGTAGGTACATGTTGAAGACATTTATACGGAGAGTTGATATTCACAAGACATATTTTGAGGAGAGGATGAAGCGGTATACATTGATAGATGCTGCAATAATTAAACACATTACCTTTTCTCATTGGAATGCTGAACACAGAAAGACGGCAGTTAAAAAAACATGATAATAGTTTATTCTTCAAGCGGTCGGAAATGATTCTGTACTTCAGGGATTCAAAGTTGTTATATGGTTCATTCTAAGCCTCCCGCTTCCAAGAGGGTGCCTTGACTCTAACTGAGAATCGGGCTGATCGTCTCTGCTTCTCTGAGTCTCTGATTTAAATCTGATTCTGATTCTCTCTTTAACTAACTTCGAACGCTTTCCTTGTAAAATAAAACGAAGAAAAAAAGCAATTGTAAAAAATAGAAAAGATTTGTTTGGATTCTTTTAAAAAATTAAAAAACCAAGTCACTAGGCGAACTTTGAATATCGTCCTATGTTTTAGAAATATCTGAGAGAGATACAGAAAACGATCATTCCTGGGGATGCCTTCATATGAATCGATATATATATATATATATATATATATATATATATATATATATATATATATATATATATATATATATATACTGCATATAACTACTTCATTTACTCACATAAAATTAATATACGAAAGTATAGATTTATGCGTAAACTTTAAGTATTTACTTCAAAAGTGCTCAATACGTAGGTAGAGCTAGTTAGTAATTTATAAAATATATATGGCGATTAAGCTACACTGAATATTCGGCGTTTCATCCACTATAGGATTCGTCAGGCTTATGCGCGAATTCTGTGGTTGTTTCTCGTTTTTATATACGTTTAGGATTTTAGTTAGCCAATCAGCTTTCTAGTATCCACCGCTCCCCTTCCTATCAGCCAATGGGCATGCATTTTATCGAACAAAAGATCTGTTTTAGAACTAGTTTAGTGGTTTAAGGCAGACGATTTTCCTCATTTCTGCTCTTTTTTTTGCGCGGTGGATATTCAGTGTAGCTTAATCGTCATATATATTTTATAAATTACTATATATTGCATATATATATATATTGCATATATATATTGCATATATATATATTGCATATATATATTACGAATATATATTGTATATATATATTGCATATACATATTGCATATATATATATTGCATATATATATTGCATATATATATTGCATATATATATATATATTGCATACACATATATTACATATATATATTACATATATATATATATATAATATATATATATATATTACATATGTATATTACATATATATATATATATTACATATATATATTGCACATATACATATTACATATATATATCATATATATATTACATATATATATTACATATATATATATATTTATATATATTACATCCATTCTGATGCGTTGTAGACGACGAAACACGTGTCAGTGAATAATTATATTTTAAAAATAATATATATACCGCTCCCATTGTGGGGGTACCAAATTGATTAAAGGGAAAATTATTCCCGACTCACATTTAGGTAAAAATGCACTTTCGTAAATAATTGAATTCATTCAAAACATATCGCTAAAACCAAAACAAACAACATCTAAGTAAATCGTGATATATTCAGACAGTCGTGCGAGATGGGTCAGTGATACGGGGTTTAGGCTCATTACCGTGGGGTACCGATTTCGAATCCCGCTAGATTCAACCAGTCTGATGAGACGTAGACAACAAAACACGTGTCAGTGGATCATTATATTTAAAAAATATACATTACATATATACATATTACATGCATATATTACATATAAATATATTACACATATTATATATATATCATATGAATATATATTACATATATATCACATACATATATTACATATATATATGTATTACATATATATATTACATATATATTACATATATATATATTACATATATATATTACACAAATATTTATTATATATATGTATATTACATGTATATATTACATATATATTACATGTATGTATAAATTACATGTGTATATAAATTACATATTTATATTACATATATATATATTATATATATATATATATATTTTTTTTTACAAAGGCATCACCACATTATCAAGGCCCAGAGGCCACTCAAGGATAAGGGTTAAAGAGTGTACAGTAGAAGTTGGTCAATATAGTAATCATTAGTAATGAAAATTTGGTAAATTTAATAACTTATATGGAACGGCTCATCAAGAACTTATTTACTTTAGACTTGAACAAAACCATATTGTAGTCAGCCGGAAAGCAGGAAAACGGAAGACAATTCCACAGGCGTGCAGTTCTAAGAAAGAAGCTTTGTTCATGGAATCTACGTTTAGGTTTAGGGACAGATAAAGAGTGGGGGAAATTATTGATAGTGTTTACAGCTAGACGAGTGTTTCTTGTGAAAGTTTGGCGAGGGGGGACCATAGATTGAAGCTCAGTTGAACACTTTCCATGAAAATAACGATACATCAGAGACAAACTCGCAACATCTCTTCTGTGAGATAGAGGTTGCAAGGAGGAGAAAAGGACATCTCCTACGAGGCTACGAAGTCTATTTTGAACTCTATCAAGGCAGGCCAAGTCCTTTCTAGCAGCTCCTGCCCAGATGTGGCAACAGTATTCCATCCTTGGACGTACCTGGCTCTTATATAGATAGAGAATAGCATCAGCAGTGAGATATCTACTGGATCGATAGAAAGATCCCACCATTTTTCCAGCGGCCTTGGCAACAGATTTGATATACGTGTTCCATTTAAGATCAGGAGTAATGGTCAAGCCCAGAAGCTTGTCAAAACTTGAGGCCTCCTGAAGACGAGAGCCATTCATTTCAATTGATGACAAATGTGGATTAGAATGTTGATGATGTAAAGAGAGAAGCTTGGTTTTAGATGCATTAAAAGTAACCAGCCACTCCTTTCCCCATTGTACTACGTGCTCAAGATCAGAGGAGAGAGAATTGGAGAGAACTTGCTCGTTTACTGTCTTAGATGTGCTACCATAAATGGTAGTGTCGTCAGCATAAATGTCTACAAATGATGTAAGGATATGATTTGGAAGATCATTAATGTAGATCAGGAAAAGAGTTGGGCCCAGGATGGATCCCTGAGGGACACCGGCATTAACACTGTGAGCTTCTGATTTTTGCCCCTCAACTACTACTCTTATGAACCTATCAGAAAGAAATGATTTAATAATTGAGAAGACTTTTCCAGCTATACCATAGCTAGCGATCTTATGAAGTAAACCTTTATGCCATACCCTATCAAAGGCTTTAGATATGTCAAGAGCAATTGCCCTAGAAAGATTGCCACCGTCGAGAGATTTGCTAATCCTATGCGATATAACTGTAAGGACATCTGCTGTAGAACTAGCAGAACGGAAACCATATTGAGTGTCACTAAGAAGGTTATTTTTGTTGAGATGTTTGATTACTTCTGTATTTAATACAGATTCTAGCAACTTACTCATGACGCACAGGAGACTTATTGGCCTGTACTGAGAGGGGGATGAGCGATCACCTGAATTCTTAAATACAGGGCATACTGATGAGATTTTCCAGGGAGATGGGAAACTATTCTCCTTAAGACAACGTTTAAACAGTTTTGTAAGTATGGGCGCTAGTTCAGGTTGAAGTTTTTTGAGTACTATAATTGGAATACCATCAGGGCCAGTTGCTTTACTGGAATCAAGGTTTTTGATTAGCTTGGCAACATCACGTACAGATATACGTATATCACGTAGCGTGTTTTCTGATACAAGAGGAAATATTGGGGGTTGGCGGTCTTGGTCGCAAAGGGTAGAATTAGCTGCAAAGTTCTTGACAAAGAGTTTGGCTTTGTCTGATGCTGACGAGATTACTTCAGGTCCATTGATAATAGTTGGGATGGAGCACACGCTTCTGTTCAGGATTCTGTTTGCTATTTGCCAAAACTGGTGGGAACCAAGCCGCTGCTCAGCTACTTTGGACTTAACAGATTGAGCATATAACTCTCTTGCGTTCCTTATTACTTTCTTACAATGGTTGCTGGCAGTCCTGAAAACGGCTTTAGTTTCTATACATCTATTACGTTTGAAGCAGTGGAAAAAGTGATTTCTGTGCGCAATGGCAGCAGCACATTCTGGAGAGAACCATGGCTGGCTGTTAGGTTTTTGCTGAAACTTTTTAGAGGGTATGAAATGGTCAATACCTACAATTAACCATTCAGTTAGGTCAAATACTATAGAGGACACATCCTTTTTAAACATGGAATGCAGAGGTAGATCAGATATAAATGTACGGAAGCTATCCCAGTCAGCCTTAGTGTATCGATATACTGTACGATGAAGAGGTACGTCTGGGGACTTATTACATTTCATTTTTATCTTAATTGATACAACAGAGTGGTCGGAAGATCCAAGAGGCGACAGAACAGAAACTGAACATAGTTCAGGGCAAGTTGTGAGAAAAAGGTCTAGTAGGCTCGCATACTGGCCGTCATTATCGGGCACACGGGTAGGTTCCTGAACAATCTGAGTGAGGTCATAGGCAATGGAGAAATCATGACAGAACCTCCCCTCATCATCGGTCATGTTTGAGTGGGTCAACCATTCGACGTTGTGAACATTAAAGTCTCCACATACGTGAATGTTAGCTGAAGGATAAGTAGAAAGGACTTGGTCAATTTTCTCAGATATGCTTTGAAAGATAGTAACTCCGCTGTTGTGGGGGCGATAGAGAGTAAATATAAATGCAGTAGTGTGAGCTAAAGCAACCCGGAAGCACATATAGGGTAAGTTAGGATCTTCCCTGGAGATGTCCCTCCCACATGGAAAGCTATCTTTTATATAGGCACATATTCCATGCCCATGGCGATCTTGGGGGTCAGATTTAGAAGTTAAGTTAGAGTATCCTGTAATTGCAAACTCATCAAGGGAAATAGCCTGTCCAATGCCAGTTTCACTTAAAAATAAAAGGTCTGGTTTAGTCTCCTGTAATTGGGTTTCAACCTCTGGAAGGTTAGAACGTAGACCCCTGATGTTGGAGAAGGAGACATGGTAGTAGGGGTCTACGTTGGAAGTTGGAGAACCGGGTTTAATCGTGTATTTTTTCTTGAAACTTGTCATGATGAAATTTTGGAATTTGTGGACTAGGTCGACAGATTTACTTAGAGCAGGACAGAGAGGGGAAACTAAGAGAGAAAAAGAAACGAAGAATTTTTTTTTTTTTTGTACCACATGATAAGGTAAAGCCGTAACAATTACCCACTAGTATGGCATCGAGAGGCCCCACCAGAAGCTACTGCATGTACATATGTATAATACATACATATTACATATATATATATATATATTACATATATACTACATCTATATATTACATATATATATATATATATTACATATATATATTACATATATATATTACATATAGATATATATTATATATATATTACATATATATATTACATATATATATTACATATATATATTACATATATATATATATTACATATATATATTACATATATATATTACATATATATATATTACATATATATATATCATATATATATTACATATATATATTATATATATATATTACATATATGTATATAACATATATATATATTACATATATATATATTACATATATATATTACATATATTTATATTACATATATATATATTACATATATACTACATATATATTACATACATATACATATATTACATACATACTACATATATATATTACACACATACTACATATATATATTACACACATACTACATATATATATTACATATATTCTACATATATATATATTACGTATATATTACATATAAATATATATTATTTATATATATCACATATATATTACACATATATATTATATATATAATATATATATATATTGCATATATTACATATATATTTTTTACATATATATATACATTACAAATATATATATATGTATTATATATATATATATATATATATATATATATATATATATATATATATATATTATAGCATGGGTGCCTGGCGTTGCCCGGATATTTGGAGGTGAAATGTTGAGCAAAAAAAAAGCTGTCTATTTTTTTTTAAATTTCACCCCTATTATGACCCCTTAAAGTTTATGGTTTTGGGCTTAAATGGAGTTATTAAGTAAGATCCCTGTCCAAAGAACCGATATCTAAAAGTTCAAGTGTTTAAACCCGAAATTCTCGGAGGAGTTCGGTAGAATTTTCAAAGTTCAAATCGTTTAACTTTGCCCCCTTAATCGCCAAATTTCTGTCCGAAAACCGATCACATCGATTTTTCCTCATCTCAGTACTCTGTATATCAAATTACGAGTCTGTAGACTGAAAATTGACAGAGTTATTGCGTAGGGAAATGTATACACAAAGACACATAGAAAGACACTTTTACTTTTATAGATATATAGATTATATATATATTACATATATATGTGTGTGTGTCTCTATATTTATACCTTTATGAATATGTATATTTATATAATTGCATATACGTGTATATGGGTACATGTGTGCATGCACATATGTGTGTATGTATGTACATCTACATCTTACTGGAGGTCCGTACATGTATATTCATATGTATATATGTGTATGTGCGGGCATGATTGGGTCTATATATATATATATATATATATATATATATATATATATAGAGAGAGAGAGAGAGAGAGAGAGAGAGAGAGAGAGAGAGAGACCCAATCATGCCCGCACATACACATATATATGTATTGCGTACATCTGGGTGTTAATGTCTGTATATATGTGCGTATCTATGGGTATGCATGGCTGAACGTATGTATACAGGTATACCTATATATATTAGCTTATATGCATATATGTGTTTGTATGTATGCATGTATGTATGTATGTATGTATGTATGTATATGTCAGGTCATGTCATATGCTACTGGTACCATGTAACCCAGTACTACCTGCCTCATGGTCGGGTCACCGGCGACTAAACTGGTTCCCCCACCAGACTTGTTTGGTGAGGAGGGCGGCAAGTCTCCCTTAAGCATTAAAAACAAGATCTTCCAAAGGGCGAATGAACTCTTTTTCTGGGTCAACGGCCAACTAGCACCGGGTATATTTGTGTGTGTGTATATGTGTATTGGGGTGGAGAGGGCTCCCGTAAGCCGTGGTGAAGGCAACCTTCCTAGGAGAAGCAAATCTCTGATTTAAAAAACCATAAAGCGGAAGACCAGTACCCGCATTAAGCTGGTCTGCAGTTTAATTTGTTGCTGGCTATCTTGCTCTTGCTTGTTGCTGGATCTCAACATTTTGAACCGAGAGAGAGAGACTTAGCTGTCGTACAAAGCTAAGACTCTTTAACATCATATTTGTATAGATACTCCCTCAGACATTTGGGCTCATGGATTTTAAATGTCTGAGGGAGTGGCACTCGTCTGACAAGAGACGTTGCAATCATCATGTATATGTATATGCCTGTATCCGCAATATATTTAACACCGAAAATAAAGTTAAACATAACCACTGCCCAAAGCACCATGTTAGGAACCCACCCCATATATATATATGAACTTAACAATGAGTCTACCTAACCTCGCATTATTAACTACACCCATGTATTTACTTATTTATTTATTATTTATTTATCCTAACTTTACTTTATTTACTTGGCATAAATATACACTTGTCTTTATATATATATATGTATATATCTATGTGTGTGTGTCTATATATGCCTGTATATTTATATTTTTATAAATATGTATATTTATGTAATTGTGTATGCATGTATATGGGTACATATGTATGTATGTATGTATGTATGTATGTATGTATGTATGTATGGGTCTTTAATATATGTCGGTGGACTGTGTTTACATTTTGACTATCCGTCGCTGAGTTTATTTGTGAAAAAATGTGTGAATTTGTTTATATCATCGTCAGTTACTATTCCAAAAGTGTTTGTCTCAACCAAACTTTTTATTTAAAAAAAAAACGTAAGCGTCTTTAATATATGTCGGTGGACTGTGTTTACATTTTGACTATCCGTCGCTGAGTTTATTTGTGAAAAAATGTGTGAATTTGTTATATCATCGTCAGTTACTATTCCAAAAGTGTTTGTCTCAACCAAACTTTTTATTTAAAAAAAATACAAAAAAAAGTAAGCGTCTTTAATATATGTCGGTGGACTGTGTTTACATTTTGACTATCCGTCGCTGAGTTTATTTGTGAAAAAATGTGTGAATTTGTTTATATCATCGTCAGTTACTATTCCAAAAGTGTTTGTCTCAACCAAACTTTTTATTTTAAAAAAAAGCGGGAGACCAGTACCCGCATTAAGCTGGTCTGCAGTTTGACTTGTTGCTGGCTATCTTGCTCTTGCTTGTTGCTGGATCTCAACATTTTGAACTGAGAGAGAGATTTAGCTGTCGTACAAAGCTAAAACTCTGTAACATCATCTTTGTATAGATACTCCCTCAGGCATTTGTCTATAAAAAAAAGTCATGTGGCGATAAAAAAGCTGTGACGTGTGTACGCCTGTAATGCTGGATGCATGTAACAATTATTCTGCCATCATTATTTGTATCTATGTAAGTATATGTGTATGTATATTTATATATGTATGTGTGTATATTTATGTATGTACATGTGAGTCTATATGTATTTATATCTATGTGTATATGTATGTATATGTGTCTATGTGTATATATGTTTGTGTGTGTACATATATGCATTTATAAATGTTTGTATGCATGTATGTGTATGTATGCAGGTGTGTATGTATATGTATTTGTATGTATGCATGCATGTGTGTATGTGTATTAATGCATATATATGGATGTGTATGTATATGTAGGTAAGTGTATGTATATATATGTGCACATGTGTACGTATATGTATGTGTAAGTATATGTGTGTATGTATTTGTATATGTGGATGTATATGTATTTGTATATGTGTATGTATGAATGTGGGTATGTATATGTATGTTTGTATATTATGCATTGTGTATGTATATGGGTATATATGAGCGTATGCTTATAGACATGTATGTATGTATGTATGCATGTATACATTTATATGTATGTATACCAATGACCGTCTTGTTTATGTTTGCATGTGTGTGTATGTATATGTATGTGTGCGTATTGTGTATTGTGTATGTACACATGTACATGTGTGTGAGTGTATATATATGTATGTATAACAATGACCGTCTTTAGTGTCATGTCTGCTTGAGCATGTGAATTCGCTGGCAGGACTATATGTCATTTTTCGGGCTTATGAACTTTCAGTGTCTGAGGGAGTGGCACTCGTCTGACAAGACGTTGCAATCATCAAATGTATGTATGTATGTATGTATGTACATCTACTTCTTACTGGAGATCTATATCTCCACGTATATGTATACTAGCAAAAGTACCCGTCGTTGACTTGGTTCAAAAACAGCCTACAGAAAATGGACTCTGGTTTATGAAAGTATGGTAGGTTATGAAAAGGAAGGGTTGTAAAGAGATAGCTTCAAATTTGGGGGTATCAAAACCAAAGCAAAATATGATGAAAGTAACAATAAAATAGATAAACCCCATAATTTAATATACAACTAGCGAGGGGTACCCGGCGTTGCCCGGGTGTTTGTAGGTGTGTGTGGTGTTAAATAAAAAAGAAACCGGGGGGTAGGATCGAAGCCGAAGCCCTGAGGCGAAGTTTGAAAATAAAATCGGCCAGCCAGAATGAAGCATTGTTATAAGCGAATAAGTGAAAGATGTTTGAAAGTCGTCGAGCGTTACGACGACGATGATGATGTAAGCATTGTTATAAGCGAAGTAAGAAAAGAAAACAACGTTTTAATTAACCGGGGGGGGTTAATCAAAACATCGAAAAAAACACAAAAAAACTAACGTAAGGCAAACGAACGATGAAAACAGAAAAAACAAACATGTGAAAATGGCTTAAATAAGCCTGTTTCGATATTAAAATTTAAAAAATCGGTGGGTACCCGGGTGTTTTGGGAGGTCGCTAAGAATAAGCGAAGTAAAAAAAAAAACAGGAAAACGAACGTTACGAGAAAAATGGCTTAAATGATACAGGGTTCAACATTTAAATTTAAAAAATCGAAAAAAAAACATCTCACACCACGATTCGAACCGAAATATTTTTAGTAAGCGTATTTTTTTACTTCACATTTTTGGCTTATTATTTTTCGTTTAACTATCGTATCTAACTATTTTTAACGTGCTAATAACTTTGGTAACGTTGTCATAGCGTAGAAGTTCATAGTTTAGCTTGTGTGAGGGTTAAAAAATTTTTACCGATAACAACAATGTTTTTTAAATTCAGACGGCCATTACAGCTTGCTGACGTCAAGACCACGTGACATGACTCAGCGGGTTTTAAATACAAGTTGACCCAAAATAAACGGCCCCGTGTATACTTTATGTAGAAGAGTTGGCGCCCGTATTTTGGGGGGGCAGTTATAAATCGATTTAAAAATATGTAATGTTTAACATTAAAATGTCACTTTTTGAGCCCCCCCCTGCAGGAAATCGATCAGTTGACGCACTTCTGATGGTTCTTTTGGGCCAATTTTTCGATATTTGTCGTCCGGAGGGTGGGGCTTTTATATGAGACCAAGTTTGTGAATTTTTGTTCCGTTGGTCAAAAGTTTTTAGCAGACACACAAACATACATACATATATACATACATTTTCGCTTTTATATATATAGATACCTGTTCACACTGAAACACTTATCACAATATTCTGTGGAACTATATTAACAAACTTTGTTAAACTTTGTGACATATTTCCATTCTATGGAGGTCAGGGGTGAACAAACACCCCATAAGTTTATTATACCATATTTCTTCAAACTGAAACATAATTATCAAAGTATACTTACGCAGATAGATGTGAAATGTCATTATTAAAGTGTGTGCCTATTTCCATTCTATGGAGGCCAGGCGCAAACGCAGACCACAAAATGTTATTATACCATCCCTATTTAAGTTAAAACATACTTATCAAAGTATTCTTATGTACATTTATATCAAAAACACTTGTAAACGTTTTTTTAATTGTTAAATGTTTTATTTCCCTACTTTGTGGACCAGGCGCGAACGCAGACCCCACAATTTTAATGAACCACCGAGCTCCCAGATCAAACATACCCATTCCTGTTTCTCGATACATCTTCTATCGTTATATGTAATCAGTTTTTTTAAATAGTCAACCATATAGGAGCCTATTCGTGACCAGACACACACGCACACATTCAGTTTTATATTATACATATGTATATATATATATATATATATGTGTGTGTGTGTGTGTGTGTGTGTGATTGTGTGTGTATGTATCTATGTGTACATGTGGGTATGTATATGAGTATAGCAGTTGTGTGTATGTGTGTGTATGTCTGCATATAGATGCAGGTATGTCTGCATATACATTGTTTATATATATGTGTATGTGCGTATGTGTTTGTATATAGATGTGTAGAAATGTACATATGTATGTGTATGTATGTATGCGGATTTGCGTGTGCGTTAGCGTATGTATTAATCCTTAACTACCTAAACAACTCATTGTCAACTGAAATGAACAAGTCGACTCATAGCGACTACGAAAACTGTAAATGGAACCTTGTACTTGTCAAGCACATGACATGAACAAAAACCCTTTCTCTCTCTCCCTCTCTCTCTCTCTCTCTCTCTCCCTCTCATCTACTTCATATACCTGGCTGAACAAGCAAAAGGCAGTCAAAATTTAAAACCTAAAAACTGAAACTCATCCCCTCTCCTCTCCTTACCCCCTCTCTTTTTTCTTTACCATCCTCCTTCCATCCCCCTCCCTATATCCATATATCTCCACCCACGCCTACCTGAATCAGCTACCCCCCCACACACACGCACAATACAATCTAATATATTCTAACCTTCAAAACTGAAATATTGTCGATACCCATCTTCCTGTCCCTTATTATCTCCTACCCCACTTTTTCTCGTATTTCTTCTACAAAAACTTCTTCCAAACACTAACAATCATTTCTGTAAGGTCTGGCGAGTCTGTTGGATCGTAAACATGGTCCAACACCCGAAACATATGTAACCAAACAGATAAAACGGGAATAAAAAAATAAAACACATATTTGCTCTGCAATAGTATTGAGCACTCTCTTCAGGTTTTTACTAATTACCAGTTTTACCAAATATATATATATATATATATATATATTACATATATGTATTATATATATATACACATGTTTATATTATATATATATATATATTATATATATATGTATTACATATATATATATATTACATATATATATTACGCATATATATATTACATATATATTATCTATATATATGTAATATATATATATATTACATATATATATATTATATATATGTAATATAAACATGTGTATATATATGTAATATATATATATTACATATTATATACGTATGTATATATTTATATATATGACATATATATATTGCATATATATATTACATATATATATTACATATATATATTGCATATATATATTACATATATATTACATATATATGTATATATATGTATATATATATATTACATAGAAAAATGATATATATGTATTATAATATATATATATTACACACACACACATATATATATATTACATAGAAAATGCATGGAAAGTAATATGGTTAGGATTAAACTTAGAAAAGTAAGAGGCCTTGTTGTAAAAACTGAAAAAGGAAAGGACAATATATTCTAGTAAGAAATATAATAAATTTCTAACTTAAAATATTGCAGCATTTAGAATGGATTATGTTAAATTGAATTTTGAAAAAAGCTCTAAATGCTGCAATATTTTAAGTTATAAATTTATTCAATTTTTTACTAGAATATCTTGTTTTTTCCAATTTAAACAACTAGTCCTTTTATTTTTATAAATGTTATCTTAACCATATTACTTTTCATGCTAACATTTTTATATGTAATCAATGATTTTTCCAGGCTTTGCTTTGAATTAATATTTTCTTTTTTGTGTTCAAAATCACCTTATATAACCGGAGAGAATTTTTACCCTATACTGATGATTGCGTAAGCAGGAAACACTTGTGTACATAGGTCTAAATTAATAATTTTTATATAAATAAATATGTACATATAATTAATTTTTTTTAATGTGTGTGTATATATATATATATATATATATATATATATATATATATATATAGTAAAAGAAGGAAGGAACAAACAAAGGAAATTGTAAAATAGTTAAAAAAGGAAAGAACAAAAAAAGGGAATATGAAAATAGTAAAAGAACGAAAAAACAAAAAATGGAGATGGTAAAATAGTAGAAAAAGGAAAGAACAAAAAAAGATAATGTGAAAATTGTTAAAGAAGGAAAGAACAAAAAAGAGAATATTAAAATAGTTAAAAAAAAAGCCAAGAACGAAAAAAAGGGAATGTGAAAAAGTAAAAGAAGGAAGGAACAAAAAAACAGAAATGGTAAAATCGCTTAAAAAAGGGAAAGAACAAACAAGAAATATTAAAATATTAAAAGAAATAAAGAACAAAAAAAAGGAAATGGTAAAATAGTTAAAAAAGGAAAGAACAAAAAAGGGTATGTTAAAATAGTAAAAGAAGGAATGAAGAAAAGAAATGGTAAAAAAGTTTTAAAAGAAAACAACAAAAAAAGGGAATGTGAAAATAGTAAAAGAATACAGGAACAAACGAAGGAAATGGTAAAATAGTTAAAAAAATGGAAGAACAAAAACAAGGGAATGTGAAAATAGTAATAGAAGGAAAGAAAAAAATGAAACGGTAAAATAGTTAAAAAAGGAATGAACAAAACAAGGGAACAGGAAAATAGTAAAAAAAGGAAAGAACGATAAAAAGAAATGGTAAAATAGTTCAAAAAAGAAAGAACAAAAAAAGGGAACATGAAAATAGTAAAAGAAGGAAAGAACAAAATCAAGGGAATGGTAAAATAGTTAAAAAAGAAAAAAAACAAAAAAAGGGAATATGAAAATAGTAAAAGAACGAAAGAACAAAAAAAGAAATGGTAGAATAGTACAAAAAGGAAAGAATAAAAAAGGGAATATTAAAATAGTTATAAAAGGCAGGAGCAAAAAAAAGGAATGTGAAAATAGTAAAAGAAAGAAAGAACAAAAAAAGGAAATGGTAAAACAGTTAAATAAGTAAAGAAAAAGTAAACGGAATGCCAAAATGGTAAAATCAGGAAAGAATAAAGAAAGGAGTTAAAATAGTTTTAAAAAAAGTTGAGGAAAGGAAAGAACAAAAAAAGGGAGCATGAAAATAGTAAAAGAAAGAAAAAACAAAAAAAGGAAATTGTAAATTAGTAAAAGAAAGAAAGAACAAAAAAAAGGAAATGGTAAAATAGTTAAAAAAGGAAAGAACAAAAAAAGGAAATTGTAAAATAGTTTTTAAAAAGTTGAGGAAAGGAAAGAACCAAAAAAAGGGAGCATGAAAATAGTAAAAGAAAGAAAGAACAAAAAAAGGAAATGGTAAAATAGTTAAAAAAGGAAAGAACAAAAAAAGGAAATTGTAAAATAGTTTTAAAAAAGTTGAGGAAAGGAAAGAACCAAAAAAAGGGAGCATGAAAATAGTAAAAGAAAGAAAGAACAAAAAAAGGAAATGGTAAAATAGTTAAAAAAGGAAAGAACAAAAAAAAGGAAATTGTAAAATAGTTAAAAAAAAGGAAGAACAAAAAAGGGAATGTGAAAATAGTAAAAGAAAGAAAGAACAAAAAAAGGAAATGGTAAAACAGTTAAAAACGGAAAGAACAAAAAAGGGAAATGGTAAAATTGTTATAAAAGGAAAGAACAAAAACAAGGGAATGTGGAAACAATAAAAGAAGGAAAGAACAAAAAAAAGAAATGGTAAAATAGTTTAAAAAGGAAACAACAAAAAAAAGAGAATGTGAAAACAGTAAAAGTATGAAAGACCAAAAAATTGAAATGTAAAATAGTTAAAAAAAAGGAAAGAACAAAAAAGGTATGTTAAAATAGATAAAGAAGGCAAGCACAAAAAATGGCAATGTTAAAATAGTTAAATTACCAAAGAACAAAAACAAGGGAATGTGAAAATATTAAAAGAAAGAAAGAACAAAAAAAGGAAATGGTAAAATAGTTTAAAAAGGAAAGAAGAAAAAATGGGTATGTTAAAATAGTAAAAGACGAAAGAACAAAAAAGGGGAATATGAGAATAGTAAAAGAAGGAAAGAACAAAAAATGGCCATCGGAAAATAGTAAAAGAAGGAAATAACAAAACAGGAAATGATAAAATAGTTAAAAAAGGAAAGAAAAAATGAATATGAAAACAGAAAAAGTAAAAAAGACCAAAAAAAGGAAATGGTAAAATAGTTAAAAAAAAGAACAAAAAAAGGACATGGTAATATATTTAAAAAAGAAAAGAACAAAAAAAGGACATGGTAATATATTTAAAAAAGAAAAGAACAAAAAAAGGACATGGTAATATATTTAAAAAAGAAAAGAACAAAAAAAGGAAATGGTAAAATAGTAAAAAAAGGAATGAACAAAAAAGATAATGTGAAAATAGTAAAAGAAGGAAAGACCAAAAAAAGAAATGGTAGAATAGTTAAAAAAGGAAAAAACAAAAGAAGGAAATTTTAAAATAGTTAAAAAAGGAAAGAACAAAAAAGGGGAATGTGAAAATTGTTAAAGAAGGAAAGAACAAAAAAAAGAATGGTAAAATAGTTAAAGAAGGAAAGAACAAAAAAAAGAATGGTAAAATAGTTAAAAAAGGAAAGAACAAAAAAAAGAATGGTAAAATAGTTAAAAAAGGAAAGAACAAAAAAGAGAATGTGAAAATAGTTAAAGAAGGAAAGAACAAAAAAGGGGAATGTGAAAATAGTTAAAGAAGGAAGGAACAAAAAAAAAGAATGGTAAAATAGTTAAAGAAGGAAAGAACAAAAAAGAGAATGTGAAAATAGTAAAAGAAAGAAAGAACAAAAAAGGAAATGGTAAAATAGTTAAAGAAGGAAAGAACAAAAAAGGGGAATGTGAAAATAGTTAAAGAAGGAAAGAACAAAAAAGGGGAATGTGAAAATAGTTAAAGAAGGAAAGAACAAAAAAAAAGAATGGTAAAATAGTTAAAAAAGGAAAGAACAAAAAAGAGAATGTGAAAATAGTTAAAGAAGGAAAAAACAAAAAAGGGGAATGTGAAAATAGTTAAAGAAGGAAAGAACAAAAAAAAAGAATGGTAAAATAGTTAAAGAAGGAAAGAACAAAAAAGAGAATGTGAAAATAGTTAAAGAAGGAAAGAACAAAAAAAAAGAATGGTAAAATAGTTAAAAAAGGAAAGAACAAAAAAGAGAATGTGAAAATAGTTAAAGAAGGAAAGAACAAAAAAGGGGAATGTGAAAATAGTTAAAGAAGGAAAGAACAAAAAAGAGAATGGTAAAATAGTTAAAGAAAGAAAGAACAAAAAAAAAAGAATGGTAAAATAGTTAAAGAAGGAAAGAACAAAAAAAAAGAATGGTAAAATAGTTAAAAAAGGAAAGAACAAAAAAGAGAATGTTAAAATAGTTAAAGAAGGAAAGAACAAAAAAGGGGAATGTGAAAATAGTTAAAAAAGGAAAGAACAAAAAAAAGAATGGTAAAATAGTTAAAAAAGGAAAGAACAAAAAAAAGAATGGTAAAATAGTTAAAAAAGGAAAGAACAAAAAAAAGAATGTGAAAATAGTTAAAGAAGGAAAGAACAAAAAAGGGGAATGTGAAAATAGTTAAAGAAGGAAAGAACAAAAAAAAAGAATGGTAAAATAGTTAAAGAAGGAAAGAACAAAAAAGAGAATGTGAAAATAGTAAAAGAAAGAAAGAACAAAAAAAAGAATGTGAAAATAGTTAAAGAAGGAAAGAACAAAAAAAAGAATGTGAAAATAGTTAAAGAAAGAAAGAACAAAAAAAAAGAATGGTAAAATAGTTAAAGAAGGAAAGAACAAAAAAGAGAATGTGAAAATAGTTAAAGAAGGAAAGAACAAAAAAGGGGAATGTGAAAATAGTTAAAAAAGGAAAGAACAAAAAAAGAATGGTAAAATAGTTAAAAAAGGAAAGAACAAAAAAAAGAATGGTAAAATAGTTAAAAAAGGAAAGAACAAAAAAAAGAATGTGAAAATAGTTAAAGAAGGAAAGAACAAAAAAGGGGAATGTGAAAATAGTTAAAGAAGGAAAGAACAAAAAAAAAGAATGGTAAAATAGTTAAAGAAGGAAAGAACAAAAAAGGAAATGGTAAAATAGTTAAAGAAGGAAAGAACAAAAAAAAGAATGTGAAAATAGTTAAAGAAGGAAAAAACAAAAAAGAGAATGTGAAAATAGTTAAAGAAGGAAAGAACAAAAAAGGAAATGGTAAAATAGTTAAAGAAGGAAAGAACAAAAAAAAGAATGGTAAAATAGTTAAAAAAGGAAAGAACAAAAAAAAAGAATGGTAAAATAGTTAAAAAAGGAAAGAACAAAAAAGAGAATGTGAAAATAGTTAAAGAAGGAAAGAACAAAAAAGGGGAATGTGAAAATAGTTAAAGAAGGAAAGAACAAAAAATAAGAATGGTAAAATAGTTAAAGAAGGAAAGAACAAAAAAAAAGAATGGTAAAATAGTTAAAAAAGGAAAGAACAAAAAAGAGAATGTGAAAATAGTTAAAGAAGGAAAGAACAAAAAAAAAGAATGGTAAAATAGTTAAAGAAGGAAAGAACAAAAAAAAAGAATGGTAAAATAGTTAAAGAAGGAAAGAACAAAAAAAAAGAATGGTAAAATAGTTAAAGAAGGAAAGAACAAAAAGAAAGAATGGTAAAATAGTTAAAGAAGGAAAGAACAAAAAAAAAGAATGGTAAAATAGTTAAAGAAGGAAAGAACAAAAAAAAAGAATGGTAAAATAGTTAAAAAAGGAAAGAACAAAAAAGGGGAATGTGAAAATAGTTAAAGAAGGAAGGAACAAAAAAGGGGAATGTGAAAATAGTTAAAGAAGGAAAGAACAAAAAAAAAGAATGGTAAAATAGTTAAAGAAGGAAAGAACAAAAAAAAGAATGGTAAAATAGTTAAAAAAGGAAAGAACAAAAAAGGGGAATGTGAAAATAGTTAAAGAAGGAAAGAACAAAAAAAAAGAATGGTAAAATAGTTAAAGAAGGAAAGAACAAAAAAAAGAATGGTAAAATAGTTAAAGAAGGAAAGAACAAAAAGAAAGAATGGTAAAATAGTTAAAGAAGGAAAGAACAAAAAAGGAAATGGTAAAATAGTTAAAGAAGGAAAGAACAAAAAAAAGAATGTGAAAATAGTTAAAGAAGGAAAGAACAAAAAAAGAATGTGAAAATAATTAAAGAAGGAGAGCAAAAATAAATCAATAAAAGCAACACAGAAAGTAAGAAAAAGACTAACACAGTTTTTTCTTAATAAAGAAAAAAATAAAGAAAAGGTATTGACCTCGAGCAATAAAGAAAGAAACACAATGGAGGACTGGAAAAACGTTGAAAGAAAAAAATAAAGAAAATAAAAAGAAATCAAGAAAAGCACGAACCAAAAATGAAAGAAATTAGTAAATATATAAAATATTAAAATAGGGGGAAAGTTAATAAATAAAATGAAATCAATAAAAACAAAAAACAAAAGAAATCCAATAAACAAAATGCCCTACTTCTCATTGCTGAATGATAAAATACAGGAGTTCTCAAATTGCAATTTAAAAATGGATTTTAGACATAAATTAAACTCTCAAGTTTCAGTAAAATTTTCCAGGAATATTTTCTCGCAGGGAAATGTTTCGAAGGTTGGATTGACGGATGAGCAGCAGATTAGGGGAGGAAGTATGTGCAGTCGTCTGCCTTTTTCGATACACATTTTGACTTTTACACTCACGTTTCTATATTCGTATTATTTTGTGTAATTCTTGAATCGTTCATTTCTTTTGGTTGTAACAGTCGTTCAATTACCGTCAGCACAACGTGTTCAAAGGATGTACTTCAATTGTGACGTCTATTAAATCACTGAATTTTATATATCTTTTCATATCAGATAGACATTATATTGGCAGAAGCACGTTTTACAGAAAGGTTCTGAACAGATGCGTATCCTCCTTCCCAACGGACATTCGACAAAGGTAAATTATTTGCTAAGAATTTTGCATCAAATTCCACTCTGTGTGATCAGGCCCGTCTATCCCCTGGATTTCTTCCCAGAACTGAAAATACTCTAACCGACATCCATATATTTGTCCGAAATGTTTCCAGATTTATCTAGTACCTTAATCCCAGCAAACCAGCTTGCCCTGACAACATCCCAACCACAGTGCTCAAAAAGATCCAACCGGAATTACCTTCAATACTTGCAAAGTTGTTTAAACGTTGCCTTAAGGAAAGATTCTTCCCAACACCTTGGAAAACTTTGACAGTCTGACCACTATTTTAAAATACGATTCATCGGTCTTCTGCATCTAAGTCTCCTGTACATCATGAGTAACTTGCTTGAGTTCATGATAATTAGAGAAGTTGACAAACACTTCAGCAAAACAACACACTCGCTGGTAAGCGATATTTCAGTACTGCGACATCAACAACTGATGTGCTGACGGTAATACCATACAGGATCAGTGAATCTATTGAGAGTAGCCTCATTTCTAGAACAATAGCTCTTGACATATCTAAGAAATTTGATAAGGTTTGGAATAAGATTTCCAACTACGGAATATGTTCTCTCAACAATCAACTTATTTCTCTCTGATAAGTTTACTAAAGTAGTTCTTGGTGGGCATTGAAGTGCCTTAAGGATCCATCCTAGACCACAATCTCTTCCTGATAGGCATCAACGATCTCCCAAATCATATTCTACGATCATTCGTCAACATTTATGCAGATGACACTATGGCACCACTTCAAAACCAAGATCTTTCTGATTTCTCTTCTACGAACTGTGTAGTACAATGGAGTAAAAATATCTAGTTACCTTTTATGATTCCGAAACTAAGCATCTTTTTGCCAGTTGTTCTCAAATGAACGGTTCTCTGCTTTGACAAGATTTTGTTATTTACTTTTACTCCTGAATTAAAATGTGATGCCAAAGCCGCTGGAAAAATAGTTGGATCATTCTACCACTCCAGAAAGTATCTCATTCTCGCCGCAATCTGTACTAGAGCCAAATACGTCCTAAGATGGAGTACTGCTGTCATATCTTGGGAGTAGCTGCTAAGGGTACCGTTTCCTGTTTTGACAGAGTTCAACACCGTCTTCGAAATCTAGTGGGCAATAACCTTTTCGCTTCCCTATTTCCCATTTCTCATAGAACAATCTATCTCTGTTCTAGCACTAATTGCCTGACATGTGATCGACTGAGTTCCAATCTATGGCAGCCCTCTGAACAGAAATTCTCAACAAATTCTCATATTAATCTGTGTGACAAAAATCAACTGATAATGCTGCAAAAATGTAATCAATTTTGTCACAAGATCTGATTTTTTTTTTAAATCAGCACAAAAACCTTACCTGATGGAGAGAAACGGATTCCTGATTTAAAAGTGAAAAAATGCTTTAAACCAGTTGTGCAAATCTAGACAACATTCAAAAACGTTAAAATTGTTGCGCATTGTTATTGTTGTTATTGTTGTTATTGTTGTTATTGTTGTTATAGATCACGGGTAAGCAACCGGTAAAATAGAAAGGATAAAAAAAACACAAAATAACTTAATTATTTACGACTTCAGAGTGAGGCATAAGTATAACAAAGCATTTTGATATTTTATAGTTAAATGAAAATTATCTTTTCTGGGATTCTATACGTTTATTGGGAGGTGATTTACTTTTTTAAGATAGCATAGTTTTACGATTTTGCTAGTTAGTACTTATGATTAGTGGTAAAAAAATAGTGAAATTCTGTAAAGTTTAGAATAGTTTGTAAATGATTAGTGATTTTAAAATTTATTGGGTGTAAATAGCTTCCAGAACTTTCAATCTTTTAATTCATGAAGATTACTAAGAAATTTAGAGTAAGTTTAATTGACTTTCTTTTCGAAAGTTTAAATAATTTCAAATTCTTTACAAATTTCGGACTCTCATGAAATCATTGATTTTTCAACTATAAACAAAATATTAAAATGGCTTACTTGTTTACAAATAAACCGATATACATTATAATGGATTTAATCTCGTAATAGGATTTTAATTTATTACATTTTTATTAATATAATAATTGGAAAAGATATTACAGCAACCGTGTTTTTAGAACAAGCACTTAACTTTAAAGAATTAATTTAATTTTCTTAAAAACCACAGTAAATATTTATTTCTTAAATATTAGGGGGGAGTTTATCCCTTATTTAAACTATATCTCCCAAGAACGGTCCTAAAATCTATTTTAAATCGATATTTGTTCCTATATTTGCCTAATTTTTCTACCTTGCTAAAATTTTCGGTACTAAATTTTCTGTCTCGTAATTTTCAGAAAGTAATGAACCAAATCTATCAAATTATAATAAAGATATAGAATAGTTCAAAGGTGCGCCCCTCTGTCCTTCTATTAAGAATGGTTTTCTAAATAATATTACTATTTAGAATTTCATTTTCATATTGGGAAAAGCTTTATTAAACTATTCTGTTCCTACAGGCTTATTATTTTAAATACCAATCGTCGTCTATTTTCATTCCTTTAGTTGCCTCACTAAGTTCAATTAATTACAAGTAAAACACTTAATAAAAATATTTAGAAATATCATCTTGTCAAATATGCTCTCCATCCCCTCCCAAGTTTATGGTTTTACATTTGCAAAAATATATGCGGACATTACAGGCGTGTTTTACAGCACTCCGAATATAAAAAGGCAACAAATCTATTAGTAAATATCTGGAAAGTAAAACTTTCGGAACCGGTAATTCTACGGAAATCGAGAATTTAGAAGAGCATCGGTAAGTGTATCAAAATAAGGAAAAAATTCGGAATCGTCTCATCATATATATATATATATATATATATATATATATATATATATATATATAAGTGAAAATGTCTGTCTGTGTACATTTTTTAACAAATAACTCCTTCAATTTTCGGTCTACAGACTTCAAATTTGACATAAGGGGTATTGAGGTTTGGGAAAATCGTTTCAATCGGCTTTCGGCAAGAAATTTGGCTGTCAAAGGGTTAAAACTCAACGATTTGACCATTGAAAATTCTACCAAACTCCTCCGTAAATTTTGGATCTAAACACTTGAAATTTTAGATATAGGTTACTTGGACATGAATCTAACTTTATAATTTTATTTGAGCCCAAAACAATAAATGCTAAAGGGTAAAAATTGGGGTCAAAGTTTAAAACAAATTGACCTCTGCGGTCTCTACGAAATTACTCAGCCAATTATTGTCTAAACAATTGAAATTTTTCAAAAAGTGTATTCAGACATAGGGCAAGCTTTCTAATCGATTTTTTTTGTTCGAAAAGTTGGCTGCCAAGAGATCAAAGTTCAATAGATTTGACTTTTGCGGTCTCTAGCAAACTATTAAGCCAATTTTGGGTCTAAACATTTGAAATTTTACATAAAGGGTATTCAGACATGCAGCAAGCTTTTTAATCAGTTTTGGGGCGAAATAAGTAGCAAATAATTTGGGGTTTAAGATTAATAGTGAATAAGTTTGGACTTGAGAACAATAGTAAATTAATAGCAAATAATTTTGGTTTTGAGATTAATAGGGAAATGATAGTAAATAAGTTAGGAGTTTAGAAAATAGTAAATAAATAGCAAATAATATTGGGTTTGAGATTAATAGCGAATTATAAGTAAATAAGTTAGGATTTGAGAACAATAGTAAATTAATAGCAAATATTTTTTTGTTTGAGATTAATAGTGAATTAATCTATCTATCTATCTATCTATATATATATATATATATATATATATATATATATATATATATATATATATATGCCTCTGTGTGTGTGTGTGTGTGTGCATTTCCCTACTAAATCACTACGTCAATTTTCGGTCTAGAGACTCGAGATTTGACATAACGGCTACTGAGATTTGGGAAAATCTTTTTGGTCGGTTTTCGGCTTGAAATTTGGGTGTCGAAGGGTCAAAGTTGAACGATTTGACCTTTGAGAACTTTACCAAACTCCTCCGCCAATTTTAGGTCTAAACACTTGAAATTTTAAATGTAGGTTACGTGCACAAGAATCAAACTTTTTAATTCGATTTGAACCCCCAAAAATAAATGTTAAGGGGGCATAATTTTATATAAAGATTATTCAGAGATAGGGCAAGCTTTTTAATCGGTTTAGGTCGAAAATTTGAGCTGCCAAGGGGTCAAAGATCAAAAGATTGGATAGTTTCGATATCTAGCAAACTACTCAGACAATTTTGTGTCTAACCATTTGAAATTTATACATAACGAGTATTCAGACATGCGGCAAGCATTTTTATAAGTTTTCAGATGAAAATTTGGCTGCCAAAAGGGCAAAGTGGAAAGAGTTAACCTTTGCAGATTCTTCAAAATACCTCCGCCAATTTTGGGTCTAAAGACTTAAAATTTTAGATGTAGGTAACTTGGATAAGGGTAAAACTTGCTTTTTTGATTTGAGACCAACATAATAAATGTTAAGTGGTCAAAGTTTGGGTAAAAGTTTGGGTCAACGTTTGTTACAATATTTTTTACTATAATGGGTTAGTTATTAAAATTGGTGCCCACATCAGCAATATTTGGCACAAGGACGGGAAAGTGGGGATCTAAAGCAGGCTCCCGCAAAGGAGGGAAACTCCTGCAATTGCAAAAATTGCCTGAGTAACCCTGTCGACATTCCCTGGTCGGGGTGCCTCAGGCAACAAGCAATAAACTTGCCTCACTCGAAAGCCGGATGGCAAGGCCTGGGGGGGGCCTTCTGGGTATTACCCAGGCGGTGTACCTCAGTCCGACAGATGCTGACCGGTTCCCGGCTCCTCACCTGTTGGGCTGAGTGTCAAGAACGGATCCTTGACGTGTACTACTACCCTGTCTCCCTGCAGCCAAAGCGGCTAGGAGGCACATCCCATCACACAGAGTGTAATGGGGTAGAGATTTAATTGCTGCCCACCACAGCAATATGTGGCACCAGGGCGGAAAGTAGGGATCCAGCAGGCTCCCCTAAAGGAGGGGCATTCCTGCAATTGTAAAAATTACCTGAGTAACCACGTCTGCATTCCCCGGTAGGGGCGCCTCACGCAGTAAGCTATAAACTTACTCCACTGGAAAGCCCAGTGGCAAGGCCTGGGAAGGTGGACCTCCTAGGTATTACCGAGGTGGCGTACCTCAGTCCGACAGGTGCTGAACTGGTTCCCGACCCCTCCCCTGTCGGGCTGAGTGTCTAGTGACGAATCCTTGACGAGTACTTCTACCCTGTCTCCCTGCAGCCAAAGCCGCTAGGAAACACATCCCATCACACAGAGTGTAAGATATTTAGCCCTTTCGGCTACGGCCTTGGCATTATCTACTACCAAGGCCTCATTTGGGGTCCGAAAGAACTTAGGCACCAGGGCCAGTAAGGGGGAATGGGGGAAGAAAACGGGACTTTGCTAATGGACTAAGCTAGACTTGCGTTGGAAAGCAAGTACTTTATTGAAAAAACCTATACTAGAGTTTCTATCATTCTGTACTCAACCGCCTACATTCTTACCAGGACCTACTTAAAACCGACTGCTCCCTAGCTTACGGGATGACGGGTGACATTCACGCTGAAGAGATAAACATATTTACAGGAAACAAAACAGAAATATATTTACAAAAACAAAAAGTTTTTTTTTTTTTTTAAAATTATAATGGGGGGTGAGATGATGGGGAGGGGAGCAAACTATAAAACACTCGAAAAGAAAGAAAAAGAAAAGAAATAAACAAAATGCCTATGGAGGCGGGTTAGTAAGGAGACCCTCCCTTCCTATCTGCTAGTCGTCAAATGAAACGCCCGCTGTCTTCCAGACCCCTCCCCGGGGGGGAGAGGTGAAGGCAAACAGGCCGTTCCCTAGTGGGAAGTGGAGGAACTAAAGGACAGCACTTTTTGCGTGCAAAAATAACTTGGGGTTGGGGTCAACAGGGATGGATGGCGTCTTCTAAGATAAAGTGCATAATGGACAAAAAACAGATCAGGGACAAAACAAACTAGTGGACTGGGCATCTTTGGAAGCTCTCCTAGTGCCGACTAACAAAAAATAACAAGACTACGGGAACAGGATCGACACGCATACTTACCCTAATCTAGGCCCTAATAAAGTACAAACTTTCCACTCTTGGTGGTAACGCAGCCTAACTAACCTTACACCTACCCATATTACAAGGTAAACCTTGTATTAACCAAAGGGCTGGGTTCCAAGAAAAAAGGTAAACCCCAGCACCTTATGACCAATACCACTAGGGTGGAAACACGAGCTCGAGTCTAGCACCTTGTCGGATGCACAAGCTAGTATTGTGCACCCATCTCCTATCAAAGTCTATGCAGTGCAATCTTTCCCAATCACATCTGATCTTTATTTGATTTGATTAGTTGATGCTTAAAATAAACGACAAGATTCTGATTGGAAACAGATCGCCCCTCATAGACAATGCCCAGACGTGAAATCCACGTCACTAATCTAGCTACAGCTAGGATTACAAGAAACACCGCCTGTTTCTCTCTGGTAAACGGCAGGTCCACATTGTCAACAATGTACACTAAATCAAGTGGCACCGACCGTTCGGGGTCGATGTGAGCCGTTACCTCTCCGACATACTCCCAGAGACTCAGCACCTCGCTGCAATGAAAGAACGCATGTTCCCTCGTCTCCTCCTCCTCCTCCTCCTCGTCATTACAGCGTGGGCATGGGAGATAATAATATTCACTATCCCTACAATCCCTGGCTAGTCTGCCGAAGAGTGGTAGCGTGTCCCGGACTAGCCTCCATGTGATGGAATATTCTGCATTATTAATGTAGCTACTGGCAGGCGCCCAACTCCACAGTGAGAGAACTTCCCCCCTCAACAGATGTAACCGCTCCACCAGCGGATCTTTTGTGGTACCCACCACTAACTCCTCATATAACCTCCTCCTTGGCTGTGCAAGGTCCCTGGACCCCGGCAATGCCCTAAGGGTAGCTCGGCATTTGGTCAGGAAATGCCGTTCCTCCACCGGTCTTCAGCGGCAGGCGCAGATATGAGCTGCGGAAAAGTTTGTTCCATGACTGGTACCCAGTGCGTTTCCTCCATCAGTGTCTGACTCAGGAACGCCAGTCTTTCTGCATGCTTGTGACTTTGCAAGTCCGGCATCCCAAGCCTCCCTCACTAAGCTTCTGCATACAGACCTGTCTGCGGACATACAGCTTTTCTCCCTTCCAAAGAATTTTGAAAAGAAGGTGCTCTAAAGCCTTACGGCGATCTGCAGGCAGGGGAAGTATAGACAAGTGGTAAAGGATCAACGGAAACACTACGTAGCACATGCCTCCGCGCGACCCTTCAAGGACAATTTCCTACGAATCCAAGTCCCTACTGATGACTCAACCTTCGTCTGTACTTCCAACCAATTCTTGTCCAGCTGGAGATCCGGCCTGAACCACACTCCGAGGATCTTTACCGAGTCATCAGTCCAGCCGAACGCAGGCCAACAGATGCTGCGATTGATCACAGCCCCTGTGACAACTTCGTACTCAGCGATCACCTCTATCACTGCTCTAACGTCGCCACGCCTTGCAGCGAACATAGTGACGTCATCAGCGTATGCGGACACCCTGGCAAATTTGCTGCCAGGTAGAGCTATGCCGCGCAAGACTGGTCTCGCTGCCTCGTCCCTTAATTTGCGAAGGAAGGGCTCCGACGCCAGAACATACAACAGAGGCGACAGCGGTAAACCTTGCCGCACCAACCGGGGGACCCCAAAGGACTCCGACAACCTACCATTTACTTGCACCACTACCGCGGGATCATGATACAGGGCGGAGACCCACTTGCGGAAGTCCGGACCAAAGCCGGTGGTTTCCACAACAGATCTCAGGAACCCATAGTCCACCCTATCAAACGCCTTGACAGCATAGTTCTGATCTGGTTCAATCAAGTCACCGATAACGACCTGCAGTCGGTTCGCAAGAATCTATGACAAAATCTTGAAATCTGCATTAAGCAAAGTTATGGGCCTATAGTCATCTAGATTCCCCCCTCCATGTTGGTCCCCCTTCTTCAGAAGCGCAACCACTCCTTTGGTAACCTGCCTCGGGATCAAGCCCTGGGCAAACCAGTGATTAAGCATGCACGTCAGAAGGGGCACAAACATGGGCGACAGCCTCCAGTACAGTTCGTAGGGCAAACCATCCAGCCCCGGAAATTTGTTGCAGCCAACCTGCTTCAATGCAGTAATGACCTCACGCTCCATAATCATCCCCGTGCAGTTAGTCACTCGGGATGCAGTAAGACGGGGTGAGCCAGCTAAATAGCTGCCAAACTCCTGGCCGCGGAGTCTGGGTAGTTGGGTGAAGCGCTCCTCCAAATGTTGCCGAAACCCATTGCAGATCTCCCGTGCCGACACAAGAGAGCACCCTTCCAGGTTTTTCACCTCCCGAATGTGCCCATCTGAGCTGCGTCTTAGGGCGGCCTTACGCTCAACAGTGTCAACATTCATGGCTTCGTTGGAGACTCTGTTTACCCTAGCACTAATTACCTGACCTGCGTATCGCTCGCTAGCCAAGCGATTCAGGTCCCCTTTAACTTGAGCTAGTTCTAGGGAATCCCCCCTGCTACCGCTCGGTTCAGTCTATCATCTAAGTGCCTTTCGATCCAAGCCCTAGTTAACACGAGGCTTTGGCTGTATTGGACACAAAAGCGTCCGCGTGGACAACGGTAACCGTCGCAGACAGAGTGCGACTCACTAGCACAGAACCCCCCCCCTAGCTCTGGAGGCTGCCATATGCTGAGTAAACATCAAAATCGCTTACCAGTACATTGCAGTCCCCAGCCTCAACAAAGTAGGTCTCCTGTAGTGTAGCTATATCTACCTCAAGGGCCACGAGATCCCTCAGCACGCGAGCAACCTTGCTTCGAGATCTCATGCTCCTTGCATTCAAACTAGCTAGGTTCAAGCCCGTGGCCATGTTTTCCTAACTAGTAGTATTCGTCAACTAGGGGTCTAAAGTCCTTGGGGGTGAGTACGTCAAAGGCCTGACCGAGACTGCCCGTGAGCAGGTCAGACATAAGTCGTCCGTCTCTGGCCAGACCCCCTACGTCCAGGGGGAACATCAGTTTAATTGCTCTATAGAAGGAGGTGTGAACATAAATAGGGACCCTTCCCTCACAGCGCTTTGCAATCTGCGCCAATGATGGGTGCTCCCCATCCATAAGCCTGAAGCCTGGGAACGCGTTTTTTCCAGCCTCCAGCATCCTCCATAGTGCCTTTGCACGACCTCCCCTATTCGGCCTTACAAATGTTATAAGGTTTGGGGCGTCGGCGAAGTTCCTTGGGTTGGTGACCTTCTTCCCGTCCACCTCCCTCACTCAGGCTTTCCAGATTCTTGAGGTACTTCCTCTGGGATCCATTGAGGTCACCAGCCGTCATATCCACTTCATAGAGACGCTCCCCTGGCCAGAAAGGAAACTTTCTATTCTTCTCCACTCTGAGGGGCGCCTTTTCCGCATTCTTCTTTTCCGCCAAGACCGCTTTCATTGCTACTGGAGCTACATTGACTGGAGCTTCTGTTTGTTGCTCTGGGGTTTTGATTAGGGGGGGGGTAGACTGAGCTTCTTCTTGAGGAGGGGTTGGAGGCTCAATGTTCTCGTCTTCCATTGTTGACTCTGTTTGGGGAGCCTCTTGGGGAGTCTCCTTTCGCTCCCTTTTTTCTTTCGGTTTCTTCTTCTCTCCCATTTCCTTACCCTCTGATTCAGAGGAGCTACCTCTCAGCTTTCGCTTGGTTGTCACCGTTGCCGCCCTCGTTGGTGCTGGAGGGGCCTCCTTCTGTTTTCTCCTTCCTTTCCTGGCGACGACCTTACTCCAGCCTTCTCCGTCTTGATTGTTTTATACTCCCTTCTTTTCTCCTTCCTCCGCTGGTTTCTCTTTTCCTTCCGGCTTTTGTGAATCCGGCTCCTTCCTCAGAGGGCAGAAACGGGACATGTGCCCAGGCTTCAGGCACTGCCAGCAGAGCGGCCTTCTTCCTTCTATGATGATCGTCATCTGCCAGCCCTCACAGATGAGCAGTGCTGAAATCTTATAAAAGTTTTTCCTGTCCACCCTCATGCTTATTTTGTAGGTGCCTGTTAGAATGTGTCGGGGGCCCTTCACCGGGTGCACCCCCTCCACCTCTCCATACTGGGATAGGGTGGCTCCCAGCTGGTCCTCCCCGATAAAACATGGGATGTTCTTCTTTCAGACTGGTACTCAGGACGCAGCCGGATGTTCTTCCATGTAAGGTCCCCCTGTGCCCACCTTTCAGCTTCTTCCTTTGACGGCAACAGGAGAACCCACGTCGCATGGTACCGCCTTACTAAGTACTGGGCTGGGATTTTGAGGTAGCCTAGTACTTCCATCATCTTTTCCAGGGGAACACCAGTGAGCCCATTTCCATTCACTTTCAGGGTAACGAGAGACAACATCCTGTCTTTGATATCTTCCGTAGTCCCTTGTAACGCCATCATTGTGTTACCCTGCATGTACTCTTAGTATTTGTTATCAAAGAGAGCTTTATAATCTTCTGGGGTCTTCTTTGGGCCTTCCCTTCGGCCCCAGGCTCCTCCTGTCGTCCTGGGCTCCCCTGGCATGCTGGTATCGGCTGGCTGCTGCATCTCTGACCTTACTTTTTGTCCTGCTGGTATCGGGGAGGCATCACTTCATGTGAGAGCTGGCCACTCTGCTGCACTGTCTGGCGTCAAGTTCTTTGAGCCCCCCGCCCCCGAGGAGCACCCATCCACCACGATTACGACTAATGACCTCCTTTTCCTTAGACCTTCCGCTGCCGATTTCCGGGGGCTGCTAGATTCCAATGGCGTTTGCGTCGGTTACATCTCCTCGTCCGGGACCCACCATTTCTTGATCGGCTTCCTCAGCTTCTTCTTCTGAGAGGCCTTCCAGGCTTCTTCAGCTTCTGGGGTTCCCTGGACGAACTTTTCCCATGCTGCTATCTCCTCTTCTTGGGTTGTCGCCACCACGGTTGAGGGCGTTATCCATGGGCGCTTAAGGCTCTCACCGCCCAGGTCGACCACCGCTACGACCGCTCTCGAATTGGGCTTGGCAGCCCCCGGACCCGAACTCAAACCCTTTTCGGACACTTCATCTGGGGCGTCCCCAAGGTGGCAGGAGCAGCGGCCTGCTCCATATCCTTTGATGGCCCTGAGCCCAACTAGAACCCGCCGATTCGGAAACCAAAAAAAAACCTAAAAAGACACGTCGGTGTCACTTGACCCTGCCGGCTGCTTAAGCACTTGCTGGACCCTGGACTATCTGCAAAAAAGGAGAAAAACAGTTAATAAGTTGCCCGAGGGCAATAACAAAAACAAGCTAGCAAATAACAAAAAGAAAAAGCAAGTCCTTGCGGCTCCAATCCCCAAAGAAGGGGCTGGTCTAAGGACCAGTAGCAAAGCGAAAACAACTCGAAGTTTCCGACGCAGACCGCAGAGAGCACTGAGAACAGATACTACACTTCGATCTTAGCCAGAAGAGGCCAAGAAGAGATCTCCATCACACAAGATTTGTAATGGGGTATGATCCCGCGCAGTCGGGAGATTCTATTTATAAACAATGCTTCTAGGAACTGACGAATCAAATTAATTCACGTTTTGCTACCAACCCATCAGAAACCAGAATTGCTCCATAAATATTAAACATTTCTGTAGCAATTTCGCATATGTTTTCTTCGTGTCAACACGGGAAGAATCTTTTGATCTCTGGATTCCAATTCGAGAACTGTTCTGTCTACTACAAACCAGTCGCCTCCCAGAACCTGTGTAGAACAATGAACCCCCGTAAACTGTTATGAAACTAAACTTCTAGAAAGTTAAAAAAACAAACAAAAAACTCGACGTCTTCGGTCTCTACGAAATTACTCAAACGAATTTTGGTGTAAACATTTGAAACTTACATAAAGTTTATTCGCACGTAAAGCAAGTTATGAGCATTACATAAGGCCCGAGAAAAGCCGAGCAGAAATACAAGTAGTAAATAAACTGCTGAGAGTAAAATTATAGCAAATAATTTGGGTTTGAGATTAATAGTGAATTATTAGTAAATAAGTTTGGAGTTTAGAGTAATAGTAAATCTGTCTATCGATACTCCTATCAATTCGTTTTTCTTTTGTGTGTATTGATATTCATATTAAAACCCCTCTTTTCTATTTATTTAATGTTTATTTGCTTCCCCACCAAAGCAAATTAGGCACAGGGCAGTTTTTAATGTGGGGTAAAAACCAGCTCCCCTGAAAGTAGGCAAAAAGGGGGCACTCTGGTTATCAAAAATAATAATCGTCCCAGTATAGAAAGTTTCCCCTCTATTGACTGGTACAAATTATCTTAAGTGCAGCATCTGCAGCACAGATATTACACTTTGATCCCGGCCCGAAGTCCAAGAACAATAGGGTGTTTATTTGCTCCCCCACCGAGCAAATTAGGCACAAGGCCGATTTTTAATTTGAGGAGTGAAGGGGAAATGTAGACCAACTCATATTGGGGGACGTCCTACTTAACTCCCAATTTTTAAAAACATTTTTTATTGACGTGTAAAAACAAAAAAAGATAACAATAAAATGGTACAATAATTCATTTGTGTCGACGGCAGTGGGGGAAGAAAAAACAAAAGGTGATTAGTAGGACCCTCCCAACCCCGTCTAGTTGATAGACTGCCCGTTCCACTAGGTTTGTAAAAGGAACTTCGCTTCTGCGGGTCAGTCTCTAGGTAGGGATGCCCTCTAGATGGGGGTGAATGGAGAAAAGAAAATTTTGTGGGTAAGGGATGAGGGTTAGTTTGTATTTCTTTCTCTCCAAGATGGGGTGAAATTTGGAGTAAGGGGTTAAAACAAAAATTGCAAGTAAGAGGGGGTGGGGATCTTGGAGGCTTCTTAATCAGGGAGGGATGGAACACACACTCAGCTAGCTGAGATACTACTTGTTTAATTTTACTTTACGGAACTGCACGTTCCACACCTAGGCAGGGAACACGTATTCAAATTTGGCTCCTGTTCTTATACACAGACTTGCTACATGTATCCATCTTCTGTCAAATGCCGCATGATGCAGCCTCCTTCTATCACATCTGATCTTCACCCGTAGTTGGTGTTTAAAGAAAGCGATCAAACCCTGATCAGAAAAAGACAACACCCTCCGGCAACCTTGCAGACGCGACGTCCAAATCACCATTCTCGCCACGGCCAGGATCGTAACGTAGACCATTTGTCTTTCCCGGTCACACGGCGGCCTCACATTATCCACAACATTGAATACGGTAATTGGGCGAGGATGCCCAGGATTGATGCGAGTTCACAGCAATCAAAGAAAGCGTGATCTGTAGTTTCTACGGCCGTTGTCCCACAACGGGGACAATCAGGTGACTCCAAAAGCCCGGTACTGCATTGTATGTTGTTGAGTGGAAGTGCATTTCGGGCCAATCGCCAGGTCAGAGAGAACTCTGAATTGTTCAGATGACTCGAACCTGGTGCCCAGCTCCACGCAGAGTAGATCTCACTCTGCTGCCAATCCAAACGTGCGCATAGCGGGTCGTCAGCGGCCCCCTTCACTAGATCCCTGTGGAGTTCCCTACGGGTAGCAGTCACAAGGTCACTGGACCTTGGTAGTCGTTTTAGCGTGGCTCTGCACTCTTTCATGTAGGCAGATTCTCCCCGCGGCCTGCGACGGCTCTCAATAGAAGGGTCGAGAATGAGGTCAGGGAAGGCGGAAGTAACGATGGGGTGCCACAATTGGTCATCTTGCATATAGTGGCTCAGGAAGGCCAGCATCTCAGCATCTCGATGACACTTCAAGTCCAGCATTCCCAAGCCTCCCTCACACAGACGTTGAATACAGACCTGTCTGCTCACCCAGTGTCTTCCTCTGTCCCAAAGGAGTGAGGACAAGAGTTCGACAAGAGCTTTTAGGTGTTGTGCAGGCAGGGGAAGTATGGCCAGTCGGTAAAGGATGAGAGGAAAGACGTAAGTGGTACACGCCTCAGCTCTACCCTTTAAGGAAAGTTTCCTAGGAAGCCAAAAATTGACTGCAGCCTCCACCTTTGACCGTACCTCCAACCAATTCTTGTCAAGCTGGAGACCCGGTCTGAACCACACGCCGAGTATCCGAACCAGGCCATCTGTCCAGCTGAAGGATGCCGGGAGGTTTGTGTTGCCACTCCAGGCGCCCAACTGCAGTCCTACCGACTTGCTGCGGTTTATCTTTGCCCCCATGATTCTTTCGTACTGTGCGAGTGCCTCCGACACGATCTCAAAGTCTCTGAAGCTCGACACGAAGACCGTGACATCATCGGCGAATGCGGATACCTTGGCAGCTGAGTCACCAGGCAGAGCCATTCCACATAGGGCCGAATTTGCCTCCGTATGTCTCAGCTTGCGGAGCACAGGCTTCAAGGCCAGGACATAAAGCAGGGGTAACAGCGGACAACCCTGACGAACCGACCGAGAGATAGCAAAGGGTTTCGAGCACTTTCCGTTGACTTGCACAACAGCCATGGGATGTTGATACATTACGGAGATCCACTAACAAAAGTCCGGTTTAAAACCGGTGGCCTCTAAGACAGATGCCAGGAAACGATGGTCAACCCTATCGAAAGCTTTGGACTGATTTAAGTTGATCAGCACGGCTTCCGTGTCGTGATATATTCCCCCACTAGGATCGTGCGGATCAGGTGCAAGTTGTTCTGAATCGATCTCCCCTTCACAGCATAGTTCTGTTCCGGTTCAACCAACTCGTCGATAACAACCTGCAGCCGATTCGACAGGACCTTGGCCAAAATCTTCAGCTCTGTGTTTAGTAGAGTTATGGGCCTGTAGTCGTCTAACTCTTCCCCTCCATGTCCGTCACCTTTTGTCAGCAATGTGATCACTCCCTTGGTGACTTTGATCCCGGCACGAAGGCCAAGAACAATAGAAAAAAGGCAAGGTATTTATTTGCTCCCACACTGAGCAAATTAGGCACAAGGCCGATTTTTAATGTGAGGAGTGAAGGGGAAATGGGGACCAACTCCCCGGGGAGTAGGGGAGCTGGATAGTGACAATTGGTATGAAGGGTTGCCTCTACATTGACCAAGGTCTTATACGTGGGGTCTCCCCCACATATGGTCTTTGCTTGCAGTATCTGCCAGAACAGATGGTATTTATTTGCTCCCCCACCGAGCAAATTAGGCACAAGGCCGATTTTTAATGTGAGGAGTGAAGGGAGGGGGAAGGGAAAAAGGGGACCAGCTCCCGAGAGGCGGGAATTGGGAGCTGGTTAATGGTCAGGCATGTGGGGTTGCCCCCACATCTGGTCTTTGCTAGTCATAGCTTGCAGCATCTGCCGGAACAGATGGTATTTATTTGCTCCCCCACTGAGCAAATTAGGCACAAGGCCATTTTTAATGTGAGGTAAAAACCAGCTCTCCTAAAAGTAGGCAAAAAGGGGGCACTCTGGTTACCAAAAATAATAATTGTCCCAGTATAGAGGGTTTCCCCTCCATTGACTGGTACAAATTATCTTAAGTGCAGTATCTGCCGGAACAGATACTACACTTTGATCCCAGCCTGAAGGCCAAGAACAACAGAAAAAAAAGGCAAGCCTCTTTTTTTTTTTTTTTCTTTTTTTTTTTTTTACACAGTGATCACCACTTATCAAGGCCCGGAAGCCACTCAGGGATAAGGGTTATTGCAAGTACATCACGTTAGTGAGGAGATTTTATGAAGTGTTTAATTAGGGGGGCGGTTCATTAGGAATTTGTTAACATTAGACTTGAAGACATCCAAGTTGTAGTCCGGAGGGAAGCAGGCAGACGGAACAGAGTTCCACAGGCGTGCAGTTCTAAGAAAGAAGCTTTGCTCATGAAATCCGCGTTTTGATTTAGGCACAGATATAGAGTGGGGGAAATTTTTCACAGTGGATTCAGCTAGACGGGTGTTTTTCGTGAAAGTTTGGCGAGGGGGGACCAGGGATTGGAGTTCAGACGAGCACCTGCCATGAAAATAACGATAAAACAAGGATAGGCTCGCAACGTCTCTTCTGTGGGAGAGGGGTTGCAGGGTAGAGAAAAGGGCATCCCCTACTAAACCACGAAGTCTATTTTGTACTCTGTCAAGGCATGATAGGCTGTTTTTGGCAGCTCCTGCCCAGATATGGCAACAGTATTCCATCCTTGGCCGTACTTGGCTTTTATATAGATAGAGAATTGCATCAGTAGTGAGATATCTTTTCTATCTATTTAAAAAGAAAATACAATTTTGTTATATATAGGTTGTGGAATTGCATTCATCTGCAAAAGATCTAGCTAATTTGCATATACTTTTAAACATTCATTTTAATTCCCTATTAGTTTTTTTTTGTTTCTTTATGGGATGATCATTGTTAGTTAACTATTACGTGTAATTATATTCATGCAGATATTCTACATGATTTATACTTGTATAATATTTGCATAAAAAGTTATAGTAAACACAAAATTGTTTCCATATATATTCATGTATACGTATATATTTTTGTTTAATCTATCTATATATAACTATATATATATATATCTATAAAAGTGAACGTGTCTGTGTGTCTGTGTGTGTGTCTGTCTGTCTGTGTGTCTGTCTGTGCGTATGTGTACATTTCCCTACGCAATAACTGTATCAATTTTTAGTCTACAGATTCGAAATTTAACATACAGGGTACTGAGATTTGGGAAAATCGATGTGATCAGTTTGGCGAGTAAGGGGTCAAATTTCAACGATTTCATCTTTGAGAATTCTATCAAACTCCTCCGACAATTTTGGGTCTAAACACTTGAAATTTTCGATATATGTTCCTTGGACATGGATCTAACTTAATAACTCAATTTGAGCCCAAAACAATAAATTTAAAAGGGTCATAATAGGGGTCGAAGTTTAAAAAATTGACCGCTTTGATGGGAGGTCAACATACACCTCCAAATACCCGGGCAACGCCGGGCACCCATGATAGTATATCTATAAATGTGTCTGTGTCTGTGTGTCTGTGTGTGTACATTTCCCTATGCAATAACTTTGTCAATTTTAAGTTTACCGACTCGAAATTTGATATACAGGACATTGAGATTTGGGATCGATTTTCGGCTAGAAATTTGGCTGTTAAATGGGTCAAAGTTCAACGCTTTGACCTTTGAGAACTCTACCAAACTCCTCCGCCAATTTTGTGTCTAAACACTTTAAATTTTAGACTTTGGACATGGATCTAACTTAATAACTTGATTGGAGCCCAAACCAAGGCATAATAGGGGTCAAAGTTTTTTTTTTTTTTTTTTTTTTTGCTCAACATACACCTCCAATCACCTGGGCAACGTCGTGCAGAAATGCTAGTATATCTATAAAAATGAATGTGTCTGTGTATCTGTGTGTCTGTGTCTGTGTCTGTACATTTTCCACAGGCAATAACTCTGACAATTTTCAGTCTACATGCTCGAATATACAGGGTACTGAGATTTGGGAAAATTTTGGTAATTGGTTTTCGGCCAGAAATTTGGCTGTTAACCTGTCAAAGTTCAACGATTTGTCCCTTGAGAATTCTACCAGACTCTTCCGACAGTTTTGGGTCTAAACACTTAAAATTTTAGATATATATTCCTTGGACATGGATCTAACTTTATAACTTGATTTGTGCCCAAAACAATAAATTTTAAGGCGCCATAATAGGGGAAAAAGTTAAGAAAAATGGACCTCTTCAGTCTCTACCAAATTACTCAGACAATTTCTGGTCTAAACATTTGAAATTTTACATAAAGGGTATCCAGAGATAGGGCAAGCTTTTTAATCGGTTTGGGTCGAAAATATGAACTACCAATATATAAATGTATGTATGTTTGCAGGTCTGCCTAAAACTTTCGACAGAGGCGACGGATTTTCACAAGATCAGTATTCTTTTGAAGCTTGACCCTTCAGACGAATAAAACCGAAAAATTGGATAAAAACATTGATATCTTCACCATCAACTGGGCATTTTTCTACAGGGAGGGGTCGCTTTTTTCACCGATTTTTTCACCCCCTCTTTTCGATTGTGTAGCCTTAATTTAAATCTACGTCACTTCCTGTTTGGCGGTGGTCGTAACAGCAAAGACGTCATGTATTTTTCCCGTTCTTTTCCTCATTCTTAGTACGGGTTCGAGCCTACCTCTCTACTACCAGTTTTGTTCTTTGCTCAACACACACTTCCAAACACCCGGGAAACGCCGGGCACCCATGCTAGTAGCTAATAATTTTGGGTTTAATATTAATAGTTAATTATTAGTAAATAAGTTTGGAGTTAAAAATAATAGTAAATAAGTAGCAAATAATTTTGGGTTTGAGATTAATAATGAATTAATAGTAAATAGGTTTGGACTTGAGAGCAATAGTAAATTAATAGCAAATAATTTTGGGTTTGAGATCAGTAGTAAATAGTAAATAAGTTTGGATTTAAGAGTAATAGTTAATTTGTATCAAATAATTTTGGGTTTAAGATTAACAGTGAATTATTCGTAAATAAGTTTGGAGTTGAGAACAATAGTAAAATTAATGGCAAATATTTTGGGGGTTTGAGATTAACAGTGAATTAATTAGTCCTCGCGCGAAAGAGCAGGGCACAAAATGCTTTAAATAATAAGAGAATAACAAAGACTTTCACTGGCGAGGACTGCTATTGATCATAACCAGTTATACACTACTTTTGAAATTTTCATCTCTATTTTTCTCGTTATATACCGAATATTTGTTAATGAAACCTATATGAAATATGTTCCTTATTAAATTTTTAAAAATTTCTATTCTGAAAGAAGTTTTTAAAAAAAATTAATCTAAAAAAGTTATTTTAAAGTTTTTGTTAAAAAATTTCAGATTATCTCATTATTCAGACCTGTATTATAAAGAGGGGGTTGCAAAAAATGAGTTGTGGTGTGAGGAGAAATACAAACTGAAACAGAGAGAATATTCAAATCTGTAATAATACAAAGAGGGGGTTGCAAATATGAGCTGTGGTGTGAGGAGAAATACAAACTGAAATAGAGAGAAGGAGATAAAAAGATATGATACAAGTTAGAAAAGCATTTCATCCAAGGCATGAAAATTGTTAAACAAAATGTTTTTACTATAGGCTTTAAAAATAAAGGTACAAGATTCAATTTGAAATTTATTTATCTTCAAAGCACACTTTTATAAAGTTTACAAAGAAAGGTATAAAAATTTAATTCAAATTAACTCAAAAAATTAACCTTAGATTTATTTTATGTAATGTACATTCTGTTGCATTTTTTAAAAACATTATATTTCATCTAGCAATTAATGATATAGATATAAAATTTTCAATGATTTTTTTAAAAAGTGCAACAGAATGTACATTACATAAAATAAATCCAAGGTCAATTTTTGATTTAATTTAAATGAACTTTTTATACCTTACTTTGTAAAATTTATAAAAGTGCACTTTGAAGGTAAATAAATTTAAAATTGAATCTTGTACCTTTATTTTTGAATCCTATAGTAAAAGCATTTTGTTTAACGATTTTCATGCCTTGGATGAAATGCTTTTCTATCTATTACGTGTAATTATATTCATGCAGATATTCTACATGATTTATACTTGTATAATATTTGCATAAAAAGTTATAGTAAACACAAAATTGTTTCCATATATATTCATGTATACGTATATATTTTTGTTTAATCTATCTATATATAACTATATATATATATATCTATAAAAGTGAACGTGTCTGTGTAAATAAAGTAAATAATTGTGAAGTTGAGAACAATAGTAAATTAGTATCAAATCATTTTGGGTTTCAAATTATTAGTGAATTAATAATAAATAGGTTTGGATTTGAGAGCAATAGTAAATTAGTCGCAAATAATTTTGGGTTTGAGATTAATAATCTATCTATTATATCTATTAAAGTAATATTGTCTGTGTGTGTACATTTTCCTAGCAAACTAGTCTGTCAATTTTTATATACAGACTAAAAATTTGACAAAAGGGTAATTGAGATTTGGAGAAATCTTTTTAATCGGTTTTGGCCAGAAATTTTGCTGTCAAGGGGTCAAAATACAACGATTTGAGATTTAAAAACTTTACCAAACTCCTCCGCCAATTATTGGTCTAAACACTTGAAATTTAAAATGTAGGTTACCTGTACATGAGTACAAACTTATAATATATATATATATATATATATATATATATATATATATATATATATATATATATGCATAACTTATTAATTAATATATATATAAATATATATATATATATATATATATATGTAGATAGATATGCATATAAAGCTATTAACACAGGCCCGCTGAACTGCTAGTGTATATATATATATATATATATATATATATATATATATATATATATATATATATCCTTCCATATATATATATTTTTTATATCAGGAACTGCTAGTGTATATATATATCCTTCCACCTCCATTTTATTTCATATCGTCGGATTTAATCCAGCTCAACAATCATATATATATATATATATATATATATATATATATATATATATATATATATATATATATATATATATATATATATATATCACAATATGTATATATGTATATACATATCACTATATGTATATAAATGTATATATATCACGATCTGTATATATATATATGTATATATATATATCACGATATGTATATATATACGTATATATATATAGCACGATATATATATGTATATATATCACAATATGTACAGTGATGATCATATTTATTGGCACGGTAAAATAAAAGTTAAATTTTGTCTAATAAATTCTAAAAAAGGGATTAAATTAAAGAAAATAACAAAGTATATTATGTATTTTTAACTGGCCTTTCCGATGCAGCAATCGGATTTTAGAAAAAATAAATAACAAAGGAACAACAAACATAATTGCAAAAAACCCTTGTTCAAAATTATTGGCACGATTTATTTAATAATCAATTGTATAGCCTTTGGCCTTGATTACCTTCCTCAGTCGCTTTTCATAGTTTACAACCAAGTTGTTGCACTCCTCAGTAGTAATTTTAGCCCACTCTTCCTGACAATAATCCTCCAATTGAATAAGATTCTTAGGCTTCCTTTGTATTACCCTCAATTTTAATGTTCTCCATAAATTTTCAATTGGATTAAGGTCTGGGCTTTGTGATGGCCACTCCAAAACATTAATATGATTGTCCTCAAGCCATTTCTTAGTCAGTTTAGCCGAATGCTTTGGGTCATTATCTTGCATGAACCACCAACGACGACCAAGTGAGAGCTCTTTAGCAGAGTCTTTCAGGGTTTCATCCAATATTTTAACATAATCTTCCTTTTTTATGCTACCTGTGACCTTAACAAGTCGCTCTGGTCCAGAGGCAGCAAAGGATCCCCAAAACATCAAACTGCCTCCACCGTGCTTCACTGTGGGTATGGTGTTCTTAGGCAGGAAAGCTTCGCCAGATTTTCTGTAAATATAAGACACTTTATTATGGCCAAATAACTCTATTTTCGTTTCGTCAGTCCATAGAACACGTTTCCAGAATGCAACATCTTTATCAATATGACGTTTTGCAAAGGCTAGCCTTGCTTTCAGGTGCATAGGCTTCAATAAGGGAGTCTTTCTCGGACGACATGCTTTTAAACCAGCTCTCTTCAAAACTCTACCAACTGTATGTCGAGATACATTCACTCCAGAGGTGCTCTGTTCATCAACAATCTCCCCAACAGAGATCCTTGGGTTTTGTTTTACTTGTCGAACAATTTTCCGTTCATCTCTTGGGGAAAGAATCCTTTTTCTCCCTCTACCCTCTAAATTCATAACGTGGCCTTGCGATTTGAACTTGTTTATTATGGCTCTAACAGTGGATTTGGGAAGGTTTAGCTTCTTTGAAATCTTATCATAGCCCTCCCCATTGGTATGGCATGCTACAACAAGCTTCCTGACGTCTTCGCTGTGTTCCTTAGTTTTAACCATGGCGATTGAAAATTATAATTTAGTCACTTATAATAGTTTAAATAAATCGCTATCTAAAAATTATCTGAAAAAAATTATTCACTGAATTAGCGTTAAACAAGCATAATATGGCTATAAAAAAGTTCAGAAAGCACGTAAACCGGAAATTGATTGATATTATACTGATACTAAAAGAAAAACAAAGCCGTGCCAATAATTTTGAACAAGGGTTTTTTGCAATTATGTTTGTTGTTCCTTTGTTATTTATTTTTTCTAAAATCCGATTGCTGCATCGGAAAGGCCAGTTAAAAATACATAATATACTTTGTTATTTTCTTTAATTTAATCCCTTTTTTAGAATTTATTAGACAAAATTTAACTTTTATTTTACCGTGCCAATAAATATGATCATCACTGTATATATATATATATATATATCACGATATGTATATATATATCACGATATGTGTATATATATGTATATATATATATATCACGATATGTATATATATGTATATATACCACAATATGTATATATATACGTATATATATATCACGATATATATATGTATATATATCACAATATGTATATATATACGTATATATATATCACGATATATATATGTATATATATCACAATATGTATATATATATATATATATATATATATATATCACGATATGTGTCAGGTCATGTCATATGCTACTGGTACCATGTACCCCAGTACTACCTGCCTCATGGTCGGGTCACCGGCGACTAAACTGGTTCCCCCACCAGACTTGTTTGGTGAGGAGGGCGGCTAGTCTCCCTGAAGGATTAAAAACAAGACCTTCCAAAGGGCGAATGAACTGTTTTTCTGGGTCAACGGCCAACTAGCACCGTGTATATTTGTGTGTGTGTGTGTGTGTATATGTGTATTGGGATGGAGAGGGCTCCCGTAAGCCGTGGTGAAGGCAACCTTTCTAGGAGAAGCAAATCTCTGATTTAAAAAACCATAAAGCGGGACACCAGTACCCGCATTAAGCTGGTCTGCAGTTTAATTTGTTGCTGGCTATCTTGCTCTTGCTTGTTGCTGGATCTCAACATTTTGAACCGAGAGAGAGACTTAGCTGTCGTACAAAGCTAAGACTCTGTAACATCATCTTTGTATAGATACTCCCTCAGGCATTTGGGCTCATGGATTTTAAATGTCTGAGGGAGTGGCACTCGTCTGACAAGACGTTGCAATCATCATATCACGATATGGGTATATATCACGATATATATATATATATCACGATATGTATATATATATATCTATATATATCACGATATGTATATATGTATATATATATATATATCACGATATGTATATATATGTTTTATATATATATATCACGATATGTATATATATATGTGTATATATATCACAATATGTATATATATGTATATATATATTTCACGATATGTATATATATATGTGTATATATATCACGATATGTATATATATATATATATATATATATATATATATATCACGATATGTATATATATATCACGATATGTATATATATATATATATATATATATATATATATATATATTTATATATATATATATATATATATATATATATATATATACTCGGGTTTTTTATATTCAAAAGTAATGGACTAATGAATTCAACGAGGTTGTTAGATAGTGCTCAATAAAAAGAGCTGATAATTGGATTGTATCTTCTGTTTGTATTTGTAATAACATGTTTCATTACTGAATTGTATAATTTTTCATAAATTGGTTGACATGCAGATCTTTTTCTTTTTCTTTTTATAGAAAAAGAAAAAGAAAAAGACTGTCAAATTCTTACTTTCTCTCTTTCTCTCTTTAACTATATCTCATCATTCTTTCCTTTTCCTTCTAGTCCTTATTCTCTTTATAATAACCATTTATATCTTTTTTCTTTTCTTCTCCATATTATATATATATGTATATATATATTTTTCTCTCTATTTTCTTTCTCTATTTCTTTCTCTATTTCTTTTTTTCTCTCTTCTTAATCACTCTCTCTCTATTATAATCTTTTAACTTTATTTAAATTGCCCCTCCCTCTTTACATCTTATAATTAAAGTTCTGTGTTTTAAGTTTTTTAACTCCAACTTTTAAAGAGTTCCTACCTAAAATAAAAATCCATTATTCATTGAACTTTTGAATAGTGAAGTCGCTGCCTGATGATATCTGTTGTTTGATTGAAACAAGTGGCTATTTGTAGCAGCGGGATGTGAGCATGTTTATATAACAATAAACAAATATATATATATATGTGTGTGTGTGTGTGTGTGTGTGTGTGTGTGTGTGTGTGTGTGTGTGTGTGTGTGTGTGTGTGTATTATGGCGGTAGAGTTTACTTTCCTAGAGGTACATCCAATGAAAGAACATGTGTCTACCAAGTTCTCAATGAGCAGGTATATTAAATTTATTTATACAAACATTAATGGTACAAAAGCCATTAATTTTTGTATGAATAAACTTTATATATATATATATATATATATATATATATATATATATATATATATATATATATATATATATATACTAGCAGAAGTACTCGTCATTGACTGGGTTCAAAAACAGCCTACAGGAAATGATGAAAGTATGATAGGTTATGAAAAGGAGGGGGCTGTAAAGAGATAGGTTTTGATACTCAAAAATTTTTCCCTAAGCAAAATATGATGAAAGTAAAGATAATTTTTGCGAAAATATATTTTTATATCAACTTTGTTTCCATTCGTAGCCAAGAGTGACCAACAAAATTATGTTTCCTTACAAAGAGGAAATATTATATATATATATATATATATATATATATATATATATATATATATATATATATATATATATATATATATATATATATATATATATATATATATATATACAAGAAATAAATGTTACCATAACCAATAAAAGTCACTTTTATGGTAGAAAAGTTCATTGGTTTGTATCTTTAAGTCGTTTGTAAAAATTTTTTTTAATTCACGAACCGTTTTAAAAAATATCAAAATGCCAGCGACTTGATAATGGAGAGCCTCGTTTCCAATTTGTAGGAGGGGCACCTTAAGAATTCTGTGTGAACAATTTAAGAGAGTTCCGTCAACGTAAGGAATATTTATAAACATACTTTAATGTTTTCCGTTATTCTGTGCTTGAGGAATATTCAATTATGGCATGTATAGTTTATATAAGAAATCATTTAAGTAGTGATCGCCTCAAATTTCGTTTTAATTTCGGTTCTCTGAAATTATTTTACGTAAAGAGCATTAAAAACTATTTCAAAACAAAAAAAAACATGAACTGAACTTTTATTGACTATGGTAGCATTTATTTCTTGTATATTTATTTTTTCGGGTAGTCGTTTGTTGGCTTGTCTGCTAAACACTCTTACTAAATAATATCGACGAAATATCGAAAAACAAAGAAACAAAAACAGTTTTGAAAAATAATGAAGCTTTACTTACTTTAGTAAAATAATCCGAAACAGCAAAATGGGATATTAAAAATTATACACGTAATTACTTTAGTTTTTTAAAGCAAAGAATCGATATAAATATGAATAAGAAGAAAATGGCGCCCTTTTCAAGCAGAACAGCTTCGTTTCAGTTTGACAGTATTGAACGGTGTAGTATTGCGCCTCAAGTTCAGGTGTGTACTATTGTAATGTAAAGAACAGACAGAGAGGGTTGTAATCAACTGAATTCCTTCTAGTACACTGACAAAAATGCTTAAACAGATATATAAATAAAAATAAAAAGGTTATGTAAATGTTTTTAAAAAGACAAGTAATCACCTGAGCAGGATTTTTTCCTTCTTTTGACACGATAACAAGTAACGTTTTTATTTTTTATTATTTATCTATTTTCGAAACAGTGCCACGTGCAAGCGGAGAAGGAAAAAAACAGAGTTATGCAAAATTTGTGTCGAGAATTGTCTAAAGTTCCGACTTTTTTTTTTTTTTTTTTGGCTTTCACTTTAATAAGAACGTGAATTTATGAGGTGAATTTATTCGACAGAATATGATTCAACTAAAATAAATAAATAAAAGCTAACGTGAATCAGGATTAAAGTTAAGTTGTTATTGTGGACCCTCACACTTTAAAAAAAAAACCTTGTTAAACTTTGTGACATATTTACATTCTATGGAGCTAAGGCGCGAAAGAACGCCCAATAATTTTACTATACGATATTTCTTCAAACTGAAACATAATTATCAAAGTATACTTACGCAAATAGATATGAAAAGTCTTTGTTAAAGTTTGTACCATATTCCATGGAGTACAGGCGCGAACGCAGACCCCACAATTTTATTATATCATCCCTATTTAAGTTAAAACATACTTATCAAAGGATTCTTGTGTACATCTATATCAAAAACCCTTGTAAATGTTTTTTTTTAATTTTTTATTTCCATACTTTGGGGGCCAGGTGCGAATGCAGACCCCACAATTTTTATGAACCACCGTTCTGCCAGATCAAACATACCCATTCCCGATCCTTCATACATCTTCTATCATTATATGTAATCAGTTTTTTAAAATAGTCAACCATATAGGAGCCTATTCGTGACCAGACACACACACACACACACACACACACACACACGCACAGACGTTCAGCTTTATATTATAGGATATATATATATATATATATATATATATATATATATATATATATATATATATATATATATATATATATATATATATATTACGATATGTATACTAGCGGGAAGCGCCCGGTTTTGCCCTGGCGTAAAATATGCTTAGATATGATATTTTAATTTGTCCAAATCTCGTATATATTATTATAGTCGTGATTTCCAAAGTAAATAAAAAAGTATATGGGTGTCATCAGCTAAGATCAAAATTCCAAGCTGGTGACGTTACCACTGTACCAACGTGGTACACATATGAACTGATTAAAAACTAAAAATTAAAAATTTACTGAGATGCATGTATAAAATGTATAACGTTTTTTTTTTTTAAATTAATTTTGACCCATTTTTGACCCCTTAAAAAATTATTTTAACCAGTTTAAGTCCCATAAACGAACAGTCGGTAAAAATCCAATTATCTGAGGAACCTGATTATTGCTTTTTTACACGTTTGATGATGCTTTGTCTTGGAATAATTTCGCATACATTTTGGATAAAATGATTGTTACTTATAAATTGTATTTTTTTCATCTGGAAATAAAATTGTATTTTAGTTTAAAGTTCATTTTATTTATCTCCTCACAAAAAATGTTTTTAAATATTTAACTGTAATTTATTATAAATCGTGTAAAAATAGCTACCAATAATGTTTGTAATAATATTATACGCATTTCTTGTTAAAAAAATAGATTTCATAGTTTTATGCAATATTATATTTTGCAAATAGTACTGAGGGGATTATTTTTAGGGAGAAGAAATCTCCTGAAGTTGATTGTGTTTTCTTTTTTCAATTTTATTTATATTATTTTACCAAATTTTCTATCAAGGCATAAAATATATTTTTATAGTTTTCTTTTTTTCAATTTTATTTATATTATTTTACCAAATTTTCTATCAAAGCATAAAATATATTTTTATAGTTTTCTTTTTTTCAATTTTATTTATATTATTTTACAAATTTTCTATCAAGGCATAAAATATATTTTTATAGTTTTCTTTTTTTTCGGTAAATCCAGCCCGTTTACTTCTTTTTTTTATGGATTATCCGACATTAAGTCGAATAAATTCCCAACGGTCATCTTTGTTTGCTTCTTGCTCCAAGAAAATGAGACTGAAGTCTGCCAAAGATCTATTTGAAGGCCATTCACTAAAATAGCTTTGGTTTGGAATAAAATGCAAACATCATATATTGATGCCGAGGGAAGAGTTGTGACGGATCAGTTAACATCCATTAATGAAGAACTCAGAATATAATTTTCAAAAGAAGTCTAGATGTTTGGCTTTTCTTGTCTTCGTGTCATTTTAATGTACTCTGATCAGGAAGCGTTCAGTTTAGCTTTCAACCGCGACATTGAAGCAATCTTATTTCTTTTTTGCTCTTGATGGTGAAAACTTATATTGAATGTTTGTTTTGTGTTATTATTTTCTTATGCTGTTCATGAGTTTGAATATCACAAAATATCAACAATTATTTACTTTCTGTCTTTGTAATAAAATGAGATTGGCTTTGTGGGGGGGGGATTTCAGTGTTACATTTCCGTTTTTTATATTTGGCGTTTAAATATAGTTTTTCTAGTTTATCTTTCGAAAACAATTGTATTATTTATGGTTATTCTTTTTTATATTTATTATGTTTTAATATTGTTTTGCAGTTTATCTTTCGAAAACAATTGTATTATTTATGGTTATTCTTTTTTCTTATATTTTTTATGTTTTAATATAGTTTTTAAAGATTATCCTTCGAAAACAATTGAATTACTCATGATTATTCTAGTTTTTTTTTATATTTTTTATGTTTTAATATAGTTTTTATATTTCATCTCTCGAAATAAATTGTATTATTTATGGTTACTCACGGGTTTAGATATTTATTATGCTTTAATATAGTTTTTAAAGTTTATCTTTCGAACAAAAATTGTATTATTTATGGGTATTCTAGTGTTTTTGTATTAATTGAGCTTTAATATAGTTTTTATAGTTAATTAATTTTTAGTAAAAAATAGTAATTAATTTTTTAAGGTTTTATGTTTTGATATAGGTTTTAAAGTTATCTTTAGAAAAAATTGTATAATTTACGGTTATTCAAGTTTTTCTTATCTTTTATAATGTTTTTAATAAAGTTTTAAAAGTTTATCTTTCAAAAGAAATTGTATTTTTATGGTTATTCTAATTTTTTATAAGTTATTATGTTTTAATATAGTTTTAAAAAAAATTGTTTTATTAATGTTTATTCTAGTGTTTTGTTTTAATTTTGTTATGTTTTAATATAATCGTTATAGCATATCTTTCGTAAAAACTTGTATTATTAATGATTACTCTCGTTTTCTTTATATGTTATTATGTTTTAATATAGTTTTTAAAGTTTATCTTTCGAAGAAAATTGTATTGTTTATAGTTATATTAGTTTTTCATGATTTTTATGTTTTAATATAGTTTTTAAAGTTTATTTGTCGAAAGAAAGTGTATGATTTGTGGATATTCTAGTTTTTTAAATTTTCTGATGGTTTTATATAGCTTTATCAACAAAAATGTATAGTTTATCTTTCGAAAAAAGTTTATAGTTTATCTTTCGAAAAAAGTGTATTATTTATGGTTATTCTATTCATATTTTATTATTTTTTAACATAGCTTTTCAAGTTTGTCTTTCAAAAAAAATGTTTTTATAATTTACTATGTTTAATAAAGTTTTTGAAGTTTTTTTACGAAAAATATTCTATTATTTGTGGCTATTCTAGTTTTTTATATTTAATATACTTTGATATAATTTTTCAAGTTTATCTTTCGGAAACGATTGTAAAACTTCCGGTTTATCTTGATTTTTTATATTTTATTATGCTTAATATAGATTTTATAATTTATATTTTGAAAAAAATTGTACTTTTATGGTTATTCTAGTTTTTTTATATTTTCTTCTATTTTAATATAGTTTTTATAGTTTATCATTCTGAAAATCTGTATTATTTATGGTTATTCTATTATTATATTTTATTATGCTTTAATATAGTTTTTATTGATTAGCTTTCGAAAAATTTTTATTATTTATCGTTATTCTAATTTTTCATATTTTACTATGATTTAATACAGTCTTTATGGGTTATCTTTAGAAAAATATTGTTTTTTATGGTTAGTCTAGTTATTTTGTTTTAATCTTTTTCATATAATTTTTAAAGTTTATCCTTCGAAAACGATTGTAATATTTTAGTTATTCTAGTGTTTATATTATTATTATTATCATTATTATCATTATTATCATTATTATTATTATTATTATTATTATTATTATTATTATGCTTTTATATAGTTTTTAAATATAATCTTTCGAAAACACTTGAATTATTCATGTTACTCTTGTTTTTTCTATATTTTGTTAGGTTTTAAGTTTATCTTTCGAAAAGAAAAATGTACAATTGTCGGTTAATCTTAGTTTTTTATTTTATTATGTTTTAATATAGTATATATAGTGTATCTTTCGAAAAAAATTGTACTATTTTTGGTTATTCTAGTTTTTTTATATTTTTTATGTGTTAATATAGTTTTGCTAGTTTATCTTTCGAAAAAAATTGTATTATTTATGGTTATTCTAGTATTTTTATATCTTATGTTTTAATATAGTTTTTAAATATTCACTTTCGAATACAATTATTCATTGCTATTCTAGTTTGTCTTATATTTTCTTATATGTTAATATAGTTTTTATATTTGATCTTTCGAAAAAATTGTATTATTTATGGTTTTTCTAGTTTTTTTATATTTTGTTATGTTGTAATATAGTTTTTCTAGTTGTTTTAAATTGTATTATGGTTTTTCTATTTTTTTTATTTTATTATGTTTTAATATAGTGTTTAAAAATTCTATTATTTATGGTTATTCTATTTTTTTTAATTTTGTTACGTTTAAATATACTTGTTATGCAAAAGTTATCGAAAAAAATCGTAATATTTATGTTTTTTTATATTTTATTTTGGTTATATAGTATTTAAAGTTTATGTATCAAAGAAAATTATATTATTTTTGGTTATGCTAGTTTTTGTATATTTTGCTTTGTTTTAATATAGTTTTTAAAGTTAGTCTTTCGAAAAAGAATATAACCTTTATGGTTTGTCCAGCTTTTTCGTATGTTACAATGTTGTAATAGAGTTTTAAGTTTATCTTTCGAAAAAAATTGTATTTTATGGTTGATTTAATTTTTTCATATTTTATTATGTTTTAATATAGTTTTTACGTTTTATCTTCCGACAAAAATTGTATTATTTATGGTTATTCTAGTTGTTTTATATTTTATTACGTGTTAATATAGTTTTTATAGTTATTGTTTACGGTTATTCTGGTTTTTATATTTATTATGCTTTAATATAACTTTAATCGTTGATCTTTCGAAAAAATTATATTTTTATGGTAATTGATAGTCAACATTTCGAAGAAAAACGTATTGTTTATTGTTATTCAATTGTTTTTAGATTGTATTATGCTTTAATATAGTTTTTATACTTTATCTTTCGAAAAATGTATTATTTATAGTTATGCTTGTTTTTTCATATTTTGTTATATTTTAATATATGGTTCATAGTTTTCGAAGAAAATTGTTTTGTTTTTAGTTATTTTTGTTTTGATATATTTTGTTATGTTGTAATATAGTTTGTATAGTTTATATTTCGAAAATAATTGTATTTTTCATGGTTATTATAGTTTTTTTTACATTTTATTATGTTTTAATATAGATTTTTCGGTTTATCTTTCGAAAAATAATTGTATTATGTCTAGTTTATAAATATTTCTATATTTTGTTTTTGTTTTAATATAGGTTTTATAGTTTATCTTTCGAAAAAAATTGTATTATTTACCATTATACCTGTTTTTTTATTATGTTATAATATAATTTTTATAGCTTATCTTTCGAAATAAATTGTATTATTTACCATTATACCTGTTTTTTTATTATGTTATAATATAATTTTTTATAGTTTATCTTTCGAAATAAATTGTATTATTTATGGTAATTCTTGTTTTTGGATATTTTGTTTTGTTTTAATATAGTTTTTATAGCTTAGCTTTCGAAAACAATTATATTATTCATGGTTTTTCTAATTTTTTTTTAAATAAATTTCTGTTTTAATATACATATCTTTGGAAAAAATTTTATTATTTTTTGTTATTTTAGTTTTCTCATATTTTGTTCACGTTTTTAATATAGTTTTTATAGTTTATCTTTAGAAAAATATTGTATTATTCATTGGTCCTTCTAGGGTTTTATATTTTGATTATGTTTTTATGGGTTTTGTAGTTTATCTTTCAAAAGAAATTGCATTATTTATGATTATTTTATATTTTTTAAATATTTTATTATTTTTTAATTTTTTTATTTTTTAAAAGTTCACCTTTCGAAAAAATTGTATTCTTAATTTTTTTTCTAAATTTTTGTATATTTTCTTATGTTTTAATATAGTTTAATAGTTTATCCTTCAGAAAAATTCTATTATTTAGAGTTATTCTAGTTGTTTTTTATTTTGTTTATCTTTTAATATAGTTTGTATAGTTTGCCTTTCGAAAAGAATTTAATATTCATAATGATTCTTGTTTTTGTCTATTTTATTATATTTTAATATAGTTATTATATATCATCTTTCGAAAAAAATTGTATTATTTATGGTTATTTTAGTTTTTAATATTTTTTCTGTTTTATTATAGTTTGTAAAGTTTATTATTCGAAAAATATTGTATTATTTATAGTTGTTCTATTTTTCATATTTTTTATGTTTTTATACAGTTTTTAAAGTTCATCTTTCCAAAGAAAATGTATTTATGATTATTCTAGTTGTTTTTATATTTTGTTGTTTTAATATAGATTTTTTTGTTTTATCTTTGCGAAAATACTTGCATAGTTATTCTAGTTTTTTTCATATTTTTGTAGTTTACATTCGAACAATTTTTTATTATTTTGGTTATTCTTGTTTTTGTATATTTTATTATTAATTATATTTAATCTTTCGAATAAAAATTGTACTTTTTATCATTATTTCAGTTTTTTATATTTTATTATGTTTGAATACAGTTTTTATAGTTTATCTGTCAGAAAAAAACTGTATCATTTTTAAGTTAATCAATTGTTTTTACAGTTTATGATGCTTGTATATAGGTCATAAAGTGATCTTTCGAAAAAAATTTATTATTTAAGGTTGTTCTAGTTTTTTATATTTTGTTATGTTTAGTGGTGTTTTTATAGTTTATCTTTCGAAAAAAAATTGTATTATTTATAAAGTTACTAAATCTTTAAGATTTTACAATGTTTTAAAATATTGTTTATAGTCAACTTTTCTAAAAAAAACTTGGATTATTTATGGTTATTCTAGTTTTTTTATATTTTTATGTTTAATATATTTTTTATAGTTTATCTTTCGAAAACATTATTATCTATGGTTATTCTAGTTTTTTTTTATTTTTTGTGTTTAATATAATTTTTCTAGTTTATCTTTCAATAAAACTGGTACTATTTATTGTTAATCGAATTTTTTATGTATTTTAGTTGTTTAGTATAATTTTCAAATTTTATCTTTTTAAAATAATTGTATTATTTATGGTCATTCTAGTTTTTTTATCTTTTGTTATGTTTTAATGTAGTTTTTATATAATATATCGCGGAAATAATGGTATTATTCATGGTTATTATCATTCTTTTTGTTTTATTATGTTTTAATATAGTTTATCTTTCAAAAAAAAATTGTTTTTTGTATGGTTATACTAGTTTGTTATATTTTGTTATTTTTAATATAGTTTTTATAGTTTATCTTCTGGAAATAATTGTATTATTCATAGTTATTTTTATTATATTGTTATATTTTATGTTTAGAAAAAATTGTATTATGTATGGTAATTCTAGTTTTCTGTATTTTATGTTTTATATAGTTTTTCAAGTTTGTATTTCAAAAAGGTTGTATTTTTATGGTTAATCTAGTTTTTTATATTTTGTTATTGTTGTGGTGGCACACATTCATTTGCATATATGGATAGTAATTACACATAAATAGGAAGACTCAGTTAGTCTGAGTATGTGTTCACCAGAAGCCACCGAAGGCCACCGAAGGCCACCGAAGGCCGCTGAGAGCAGATCTGTTTCTCCAGCAAAGACTCTCTTATTTGACACCATTATGTAAATATTCTGTAAATATACCTTTTCCTAATACATTTCTTATTTGATCTACCTTTGGTTGTTGAGTCGTCATTTGTATTGATTTCTACGTTACTTGTTTCAACCTGCAAAATTAACAGTGACGACGAGGATGACGTCAAATATAACAGTTTGACGAAGAAATGGAAAGAACTCACTAAAAAAAGTATAATGCAACGGTTTACCTTTCTAAGGAATACAAGTTTTGACGAACGAAATAGTCGTAAAAACGTATTTTACGCTAAAGAGAAGTTCGACTCAAGCGGAAAAAATGAATAATTCAGCGAACATTGGAAAACTGTAAAATATTTTCCTTGCGAAGTACAACACTAAAAGAAAGAAACGGTTGTTTCCCAAATTCCAAGAACAAAAACTACATTCAGGTTAAAAAAAGTAACCTCGATTAATAGTATTTTATTTACTAAAATACTAGTCGGAAAAAAAGAGACAAACCAAAACCTTTAATTGCAGTCTCAAAGAAAAAAAAACTCGAACGTGACAAAATAAAACAAGCAACGATTTACGCCGTTTCCCGTGGAATCCATCTTTAAAAAAAATAACAAACTGTAAAAGTGAATTTTTGTAAAACGACAAACAGATTCGTATTACTAAATTACGAAGAACAGATTCGTATTACTAAATTACAAGGAAGTAACATACGAAGAAAAAAAAAGTTCACCAGTGGATTTCCTAAATTGCTGTAAATACCAACTAAAGACTTTTTGGTAAGCCAAATTTTTCTCTTCGGTATTTTAAAAAAAAAAAAATTAAATGTAGTCCATACATTTTATTTTTTTCAATTGTGACTCAAGTTGAAAAACTTTTTTTTTCTATGGAAAGAGTTGTACGGATGTTATTTATTAGGAAATGCCTAAAACGGAAAAGTAAATCGTATTTTGTGATTTCAACAAAAGCCTCAGTTCTTATGTTGTGGTTGGATGAGCTTGATTCGCTAGCAAAGTGATAAAATATTATTCGAGCAACTATATTACTATTGAAAACAGGAACTATGAACATTTTTGTAACACAACCCATTTTATATTGTGTTGCATGTGAAATTGTACAATTTTTCTTCGTAACTGCATTACTGCTACTGAAGAATACAAAAAAAAATGGAAGATTTATCTAGAATGTTAATGCAATTTTTGCAGACGCAACAAAAGGCGCAATCCGAGCTAGATGCACGTAGAGAGGAGAAATTATTGAAATGGCAAATGGAACAAGAAGAAAGGCAGAAGAAATTACAATTTGAACAAGAAGAAAGGCAGAAGAAATTACAATTTGAATATGAAGAAAGGCAAAATGAACTATTAAAGACTAATCGAGAAAATGTCGACAGTACTAATTTCTCGCATACAACTATATTTAATAGCATGGACACATTTAATTATGTGCCGGAGGAAGAAAAGACTTTTGAAGCATACTATACAAGATACGAGGATGTCTTTCAACTGGACTAATATTATGTTTCTAGTTTATGTTCCAATAAAACCTGTAATATTTATCGTTATTCTAGTTTTTGTGTGTTAATTTATTTTAATAAAGTTTTTAAAGTTTATCTTTTGAAAACAATTGTATTATTTATGGTAATATTAGTTTTTATATTTTGTTATGTTTAATATAGTTTTTATAGTTTATCTTTTGAAAATAATTGTATGTTTTACGGTTATTCTTGTTTTAATATTTCTTTATGTTTTAATCTAGTTTTTATAGTTTATCGCGTGGAAATAATTGTATTATTCATGGTTATTATTATTATTTTTATGTTATTAAGTTTTAATATAGTTTTTATAATTTATCTTTCGAAAATAATTTTTTTTTTGTGATTATACTAGTTTGTTATATTTTGTTATGTTTAATATAATTCTTATAGTTTATCTTCTGAAAAAAATTGTATTATTCATAGTTATTTTTTATTATGTTATGGTATAGTTTTTATAATTTATCTTTAGAAAGAAATTGTATTATTTACTGTTATTCTAGTTTTCTGTATTTTATCATGTTTTAATATATTTTTAAAGTTTATATTTCGATAAAAATGGTATTTTATGGTTATTCATGTTTTTTTATATTTTGTTACATTTTAATATATTTTTATAGTTTATCTGTCGAAAAAAATCTATTTTGATGGTTATTCTAGTGGTTTTATATTTTATTATGTTTTGATATAGGTTTTTAAAGTTCATATTTCGAAAAAATTATATTATTTATGGCTATTCTAGTTGTTTGTATATTTTTTATGTTTTAATATAGTTTTCATAGTTTATCTTTCGAAAAGAATTGTAATATTTATATTTATTCCAGTTTTTTAAATTCTGAGTTACAATAATATAGATTTTATAGTTTATCTCTCGAAAAAAAATAGTAATATTTATAGTTATTCAAGTTCTTATATACTTTGTTATGCTTAATATAGTTTCTATAGTTTATCTTTCGAAAAAATGTATTATTTCTTGTTTTTCTAGTTTTTTATTTTGTTTATATTTTAATATAGTTTTAAAAGTTTATCTTTCGAAAGAAAATGTATTATTTACGGTTATTCTAGTTTTTTATATTTTTTATGTTTTAATATAGTTTTTATAGTTTATCCTTCAAAATAACTTAATAAAGTATTATTTATTGGTCTTCTAGTTTTTTATATTTTCATATGTTTTAATATAATTTCTTATAGTTTATCTTTCAAAATTATTGTATTATTTATGCGTATTCTAGTTTATCATATTTTTATGTTTTAATAGTTTTTATATTTAATATTTCGAATAAAAACCTATTGTTTATGGTAAATTAAGTTTCTTTTAACTTTGTTTTAATATAGTTTTTATAGTTTATCTTTAGGAAAAGAGTATTATTTACGTTTATTCTAGTTTTTATATTTTATCATGTTTTATATAGTTTTTATGGTTTATCCTTCGAAAAGAATGTTTATAGTTTATCTTTTGAAAAATAATTGTATTATTTATAGTTATTCTTCTTTTTCTATATTTTGTTATGTTTTAATATAGTTTTTGTTGTTTTTCTTTCGAAAATAACTGTATTTTTATAGTTATTTTAGTTTTTTACATTTTATTATGTTGTAATATAGTTTTATCGTTTATCTTTAGAAAAAATTGTATTATTTACGGGTTTTCTACTTTTAATATTTTATAATGTTTCCATGTTTATAGTTTATCTGTCGAAATATATTTTATTATTTATGATTATTCAATTTTTTTATATTTTGTTATGTTTTAATATCGTTTTGTAAGTTTATCTTTCGAAATAAATTGTATTATTTATAGTTATTCTATTTATTTTATATGTTATGTTTTAGTATAGTTTTTAAATTTTATCTTTCGAAAAAACTGTATTATTCATTGTTATTCTAGTTTTCTTATATTCTGCTTTGTTTTAGTATAGTTTTTATGCTTTATCCTTCGAAGGAAATTGTAATGTTTATGGTTTTTCTAGTTTATTATTTATTGTTATTCAAGTTTTTTACATTTTAATATATTTTAATACAGTTTTTATAGATTATTTTTATAAAATTTTAAAAATCTTTTGGTTATTGTAGTTTTTATATTTTATTATGTTTAAGTATAGTTTTTATAGTTTATCTTTTAAAAAATTGTATTATTTATGGTTATTCTAGTTTTTGTATATTTTATTATGTTTTAATATAGTTTTTATAGGTTATCTTTCTAGAAAAGGTGTATTGTTATGGTTATTCAATTGTTTTATTTTAATGTGCTTTAATATAGTTTTTATCGTTATCCTTCGACAGAAAATGTATGGCTTTTGGTTCATTTAGTTTTCTATACTTTGTTTATGGTTTAATATAGTTTTTGTAGTTTTTTTTAATTTGTATTATTTATGGTTATTCCAGTTTTTTTTATATTTTCTTATGTTTTAATATCGTTTTATAAGTTTATCTTTCGAAAGTAATTGTATTATTTATGGGTATTCTAGCTTTTTTTATTTTATTTTGTTTTAATATAGTTTTTAAAGTTCATCTTTCGAAAAAAAATGTACTATTTATGGTTATTCTAGTTTTTTATATTTGTTTTGTTTTAATATAGTGTTTATAGTTTATCATTTGAAAAAAATTATATTATTTTTGGTTAAACTAGTTTTTTATATTTTGTTTATGGTTTAATATAGTTATTATTGTTACATCATTATACATATATTATACGCATATAGTACTAAGAAAGCTTATAGGCAAAGAAATGCAGTCAAATCATCATAGAAAATTGCTTTTAGGTTCAAAGAATTGTCGATTGTTATTGTCCGAATTGAAGTCATCTTGAAACTTTAAAAGTATTTTTAAGTTCACTTCTATGGTTAAAAAAACGTGCAAATATGCACTACAATCAAAATTATTTATTTCTATGGTCCAAATTATTTGCAAATATATGCTACAATTAAATTAATTATTGCTATGGTGAAAAATATGTAAAATTTTGTATCTAAAGTTTCGAGTGCGGAAAATTTTACAGATCAAATTTTATTTATAATTTATTTGCAATTTAAATATCTACATTTTTTATATCAATTATCGACAATTTAAATGTCAACGACGTTAGAAAAGGAAATTTTGATGTTTAGACTGAAAACTTGCAATGGTTCGTGAAAGTACATTGTTTGCCATTAACTAAATAAAAATAGAAGAAAAGAGGAATGGGAAGTTATTGAAGCATTAATTTGCCTATATGGGAGAAAATCGATTATAAAAAAACGAATTGGAGAGGACGGGAGGTCAACTTTTTGACAGCTAACAGTGTACATGTACGTTGATAATTGGTGTAAATTGAGTTAAAAGGAATTAGTGCGAAGTGAGGAGTTAGCGTAAAGGAATGCATAAAAATCATGGAATAAGAAGATTAGGAAAAGATGACATTTTTATTTTTTTATTTTGCCTTTTAGTAGGTGATGTGATCAGGTGGAGTAAGAAAGTACAACTGGTATTTAAGTTACGAAAAGTATAAGACCTGGCCAGCTTTATTCCACTCTTTCTCCTGAGATGCATTTGTTCTATATCTCCAAATTACCAAGGAAAACCAATTATATGCGGAACAGATAGAAATGAGACTAGTTACCGCATTCAATGAAGGACCTTTTTGAAGCATATAAAAAGCTAAAACGATTCAAGTGAACAGGAGAGTCAGTTGATGCTTATGTCAATACAATCAAAAGATTGGCTGAACTATCAGGATACCTCGGGATAGGGCTTAATCATACAGCCAAACTTGCTTTCATTACGGGATTCCCAGACGTTAGCAAACTGATACCAACTGCACGACTTTTAGTCAGCAAAAGAATTCGAGGGATTAGGAAATTATCGGCGAGTGCACTGTGCAATACGGAATCAAGAAGCATTCAGTGTTTTAGATGTCGAGGACGGCACTTTAGAAGAGATTGTACAGAGATACCTAGAGCCGGGGTAAGATGTTACAATTGTGTAAAGTTGGGCCATATTGCAAGATATTGAGTCAAGGTCAGGGAAACGGGCAAGAGGGCTTCTACTCTAGAAGCTACACCGGCAACAGAATAAAAGGACTCGTACTGGCATTTTCCAATACTAGAAGTGGTAATAAATAATACGGTAATGACTACACTTGTTGGTACTGCGTGTGCACCACCACTTTATTCAAGTTCAAACTTATGTGTGTATGCTGTGAAAGCAGTCGATGGGAAGGACATGAAATAAAACGCATGGAGTGGAAGCGATATTAATGAATCACATCATCGTTGGGATTGACGTCATAGTGTATGACGTAGGTGTAATCAATAAAATACGAGGTGTAACTGTAAAGAAAGCTGAAGTAAAGTTTGGAGATGTACACTGTGCTTAGCTGTCCATCGGTCGGATGTTTGTAAAATTGAGGTAAATTTTAATGGAAAGAAATGGACAATAAAATGGAAATGGAAGGAGCGCCTCCAGTGTTACAGAGTAGAGTGATATATTAGAAGAATTTTCTAGAAAGTGAGAAAACTAGTGTTGAGACGATTAATTAGAATCAGGAATCGGAAAAATAGAAAATTTTGAGGTATCGAAAAAAAATTAGTCTAATTTCCGATTTTTTAAATCGGAAATTAGAACGATAATAATCATCTAAACTAACAATACCATTAATAATAATTAGATAATTAGAAATAACATTAATAATAATTGGATAATTAGAAATAACATTAATAATAATTGGATAATTAGAAATAACATTAATAATAATTGGATAATTAACAATAACATTAATAATAATTGGATAATTAGAAATAACATTAATAATAATTGGATAATTAGAAATAACATTAATAATAATTGGATAATTAGAAATAACATTAATAATAATTGGATAATTAACAATAACATTAATAATAATTGGATAATTAGAAATAACATTAATAATAATTGGATAATTAGAAATAACATTAATAATAATTGGATAATTAGAAATAACATTAATAATAATTGGATAATTAGAAATAACATTAATAATAATTGGATAATTAGAAATAACATTAATAATAATTCGATAATTAGAAATAACATTAATAATAATTGGATAATTAGAAATAACATTAATAATAATTGGATAATTAGAAATAACATTAATAATAATTGGATAATTAGAAATAACATTAATAATAATTGGATAATTAGAAATAACATTAATAATAATTCGATAATTAGAAATAACATTAATAATAATTGGATAATTAGAAATAACATTAATAATAATTGGATAATTAGAAATAACATTAATAATAATTGGATAATTAGAAATAACATTAATAATAATTGGATAATTAGAAATAACATTAATAATAATTGGATAATTAGAAATAATATTAATAATAATTCGATAATTAGAAATAACATTAATAATAATTGGATAATTAGAAATAACATTAATAATAATTCGATAATTAGAAATAACATTAATAATAATTCGATAATTAACAATAACATTAATAATAATTGGATAATTAGAAATAACATTAATAATAATTCGATAATTAGAAATAACATTAATAATAATTGGATAATTAACAATAAAATTAATAATAATTGGATAATTAGAAATAACAATAATAATAATTGGATAATTAGAAATAACATTAATAATAATTGGATAATTAGAAATAACATTAATAATAATTGGATAATTAGAAATAACATTAATAATAATTCGATAATTAGAAATAACATTAATAATAATTGGATAATTAGAAATAACATTAATAATAATTGGATAATTAGAAATAACATTAATAATAATTGGATAATTAGAAATAACATTAATAATAATTGGATAATTAGAAATAACATTAATAATAATTGGATAATTAGAAATAACATTAATAATAATTCGATAATTAGAAATAACATTAATAATAATTGGATAATTAGAAATAACATTAATAATAATTGGATAATTAGAAATAACATTAATAATAATTGGATAATTAGAAATAACATTAATAATAATTGGATAATTAGAAATAACATTAATAATAATTGGATAATTAGAAATAACATTAATAATAATTGGATAATTAGAAGTAACATTAATAATAATTGGATAATTAGAAATAACATTAATAATAATTGGATAATTAGAAATAACATTAATAATAATTGGATAATTAGAAATAACATTAATAATAATTCGATAATTAGAAATAACATTAATAATAATTGGATAATTAGAAATAACATTAATAATAATTCGATAATTAGAAATAACATTAATAATAATTGGATAATTAACAATAACATTAATAATAATTGGATAATTAGAAATAACATTAATAATAATTGGATAATTAGAAATAACATTAATAATAATTCGATAATTAGAAATAACATTAATAATAATTGGATAATTAGAAATAACATTAATAATAATTGGATAATTAGAAATAACATTAATAATAATTGGATAATTAGAAATAACATTAATAATAATTCGATAATTAGAAATAACATTAATAATAATTGGATAATTAGAAATAACATTAATAATAATTGGATAATTAGAAATAACATTAATAATAATTGGATAATTAACAATAACATTAATAATAATTCGATAATTAGAAATAACATTAATAATAATTGGATAATTAGAAATAACATTAATAATAATTCGATAATTAGAAATAACATTAATAATAATTGGATAATTAGAAATAACATTAATAATAATTGGATAATTAGAAATAACATTAATAATAATTGGATAATTAGAAATAACATTAATAATAATTGGATAATTAGAAATAACATTAATAATAATTCGATAATTAGAAATAACATTAATAATAATTGGATAATTAGAAATAACATTAATAATAATTGGATAATTAGAAATAACATTAATAATAATTCGATAATTAGAAATAACATTAATAATAATTCAATAATTAGAAATAACATTAATAATAATTGGATAATTAGAAATATCATTAATAATAATTCGATAATTAGAAATAACATTTATAATAATTGGATAATTAGAAATAACATTAATAATAATTGGATAATTAGAAATAACATTAATAATAATTGGATAATTAGAAATAACATTAATAATAATTGAATAATTAGAAATAACATTAATAATAATTGGATAATTAGAAATAACATTAATAATAATTGGATAATTAGAAATAACATTAATAATAATTGGATAATTAGAAATAACATTAATAATAATTCGATAATTAGAAATAACATTAATAATAATTGGATAATTAGAAATAACATTAATAATAATTCGATAATTAGAAATAACATTAATAATAATTCGATAATTAGAAATAACATTAATAATAATTCGATAATTAGAAATAACATTAATAATAATTCGATAATTAGAAATAACATTAATAATAATTCGATAATTAGAAATAACATTAATAATAATTCGATAATTAGAAATAACATTAATAATAATTCGATAATTAGAAATAACATTAATAATAATTCGATAATTAGAAATAACATTAATAATAATTGGATAATTAGAAATAACATTAATAATAATTGGATAATTAGAAATAACATTAATAATAATTAGATAATTAGAAATAACATTAATAATAATTGGATAATTAGAAATAACATTAATAATAATTAGATAATTAGAAATAACATTAATAATAATTCGATAATTAGAAATAACATTAATAATAATTGGATAATTAGAAATAACATTAATAATAATTGGATAATTAGAAATAACATTAATAATAATTGGATAATTAGAAATAACAATAATAATAATTCGATAATTAGAAATAACATTAATAATAATTGGATAATTAGAAATAACATTAATAATAATTCGATAATTAGAAATAACATTAATAATAATTGGATAATTAGAAATAACATTAATAATAATTGGATAATTAGAAATAACAATCATAATAATTCGATAATTAGAAATAACATTAATAATAATTGGATAATTAGAAATAACATTAATAATAATTCGATAACTAACAATAACATTAATAATAATTCGATAATTAACAATAACATTAATAATAATTGGATAATTAGAAATAACATTAATAATAATTGGATAATTAGAAATAACATTAATAATAATTGGATAATTAGAAATAACATTAATAATAATTGGATAATTAACAATAACATTAATAATAATTGGATAATTAGAAATAACATTAATAATAATTGGATAATTAACAATAACATTAATAATAATTGGATAATTAACAATAACATTAATAATAATTGGATAATTAGAAATAACATTAATAATAATTGGATAATTAACAATAACATTAATAATAATTGGATAATTAGAAATAACATTAATAATAATTGGATAATTAGAAATAACATTAATAATAATTGGATAATTAGAAATAACATTAATAATAATTGGATAATTAACAATAACATTAATAATAATTGGATAATTAGAAATAACATTAATAATAATTGGATAATTAACAATAACATTAATAATAATTGGATAATTAGAAATAACATTAATAATAATTGGATAATTAACAATAACATTAATAATAATTCGATAATTAGAAATAACATTAATAATAATTGGATAATTAGAAATAACATTAATAATAATTGGATAATTAGAAATAACATTAATAATAATTGGATAATTAACAATAACATTAATAATAATTGGATAATTAGAAATAACATTAATAATAATTGGATAATTAACAATAACATTAATAATAATTGGATAATTAGAAATAACATTAATAATAATTGGATAATTAGAAATAACATTAATAATAATTGGATAATTAGAAATAACATTAATAATAATTCGATAATTAGAAATAACATTAATAATAATTGGATAATTAGAAATAACATTAATAATAATTGGATAATTAGAAATAACATTAATAATAATTGGATAATTAGAAATAACATTAATAATAATTGGATAATTAGAAATAACATTAATAATAATTGGATAATTAGAAATAACATTAATAATAATTGGATAATTAGAAATAACATTAATAATAATTGGATAATTAGAAATAACATTAATAATAATTGGATAATTAGAAATAACATTAATAATAATTGGATAATTAGAAAGAAAAAAAAAACGATATCTAAATAAACGTGCTTAACTTTATTTTACATTGTTGTTACTAAAGAGAAAATTATGAATATTTACTGCTGTTAAGCTAAGTATAATTAAAATCTATACATCATAATATCATTAAAAAAAGATATAAATTTATTTTATTTTGTGGCAAAAAAAAGAAAATTTAATTTTGGTTTTTGTCGCGTTCATCAGCATTGACAAATCTGACAAAAATATTTCAATGAATTAGTGGACTTCAAGGTTTTCACACTTTTATGCTAGACACAATTTGGCGTCAGCGTTTCTTTAATTGTCGAGATCTCCTGTCTGTTTAGTGGAATTTACTGATCGTAAGAGCAATTTCTCAATATGTCGATAAAAGGCCATAAACTTATAGTGAGTAATAAATGATTCAAGGTTAATTATATAATTGAGACAATTTTGTCAGCTAAGTTTATATTCATTCCACACAAATATACAGCACGAAATGTTAGCGCGTATTTAAAAAAAAAAAACTCTTAACAAAACTTTTTAGCCCCAAACGACGTTATGTCATTAAAGATAAAAATGCCAGAATTTAACCAAGAAAGATGACAAGGACTATTTAAGATTTGCATCAATATTGACGAAACATGCGACAATTTTAAAGTGCTAACGATTTCAAACGCTTGATATTTGTACACGCATTGTACTCGACAAGTCCCAGACTATGACTTGTAGAATTCAGTCACAGTAAAACAATTCGTTAACATTTTCTTTATCCATATTATTATTTCTTTTATGTTTATATTAAATTTGTAACTGTTTTATGGAATGATTTTCTACGTGTTTTTATTTTGCTTTTATTTATTTAATTTTGTGAATTTTATTTTTATGTTTCGGATGTTTTATTAAGATTGATAATTTGTATTATTTGTATTTATCGTACTGCAGTCCTCATCTGGGATGTTAGTCTCACAATAATATGGGGTTAAGTTTATTATTATAGTTTATTATAATAGTTTATTGTTATAGTTTTCTTTCTGAAATATTCACCAGCATTATTTCCTTTTTGCTTCAAAAGTTCATGTTGCATTTTGAAACGTTTGATTTAATATCATTATGAATATTAGACCTTTCACTTTCTTTGGTAAGCTGAATTATGCATGCATAACAAGTTGTGCATCCATAACTATGCAACTATGCTTACATAACAAGTAGTATATGTTAATGAAACGTATTAATTATAGATTCGATATTAATTTAGTCTATCGCATAGGTATTCAAATAGGACAATAATTATCAGGATAAGAAATAATATGCATGTATGTAACATTGTTTAGAGTTCAGACAGATATGAAATCTTAATTATAATAAAACAAAGTTATAGATTCTACCGTTTCTTATAAGTAGGGCTATTACAACAGAATATTATTTTCATTGTTTGGACTCTCGAGAATATATCCGACAAGTTAAACACAGTTAATCAACCGAGAACCACATCACTCTATATAAAAGCATATAAGATATCAATGGATACACACTCGAGAGTCAAAACAATAACAAGAATTTGCTGTTGTCATAACCCCACTTATATTTTATGGCCAACTTTTCCTTTTTTATGCTTTGTAGTAAAAACTCGAAACTCCGAAACTCGTAACTCTGCCTCCAAAACTTATTACTCCAACATCCAAATCCAAACTGCCAAGTTTCTGAAAAATTAGCCTTTTATTTAAAACTGGAGACATTTCATTTGCATATTAGGTGACAAATTAGCAAACATATAAAGAGAAGTAGAAGCCATTTTTTTATTCTTTTCTTTTCGCCGGCCAATGAACACTACAGGCCGAATAAAAACAGGTTTGTACCAATTTTTTTAAAGCTTTTAATCACAGGAGGCATCCTTGAAAGCTATGAGTAAGAACCACCTAGAATCCAAATAGTTGAAGAGGTTTGGATGAAACCATCGAACGCACATAATGGTAACAACTTAAGTTTCGATCCACGTGTGTATTTTACATTGAAGATGTTTTGTCAATGTAGATGATGAAGATGCTAGGATGGAGGGCAATGAAAGCGAACAAGTGGCAATACACAGACCGCAGAGAGATCGTACTGTGCTAATCTGAGCACGGGATTGTGTAATGTGAAATGATCTGTAATGACCCTGTGATCTAAGATGTAAAAGAGGAAATTACTCATACGCACGTCTGTTTTGACCATCAGGTGAAGGAAAAAGAAAAGAGAAACGTGAGGTTGAGTATTTGTTGTGTGGCATTAATTTGCATATGTAGGAGAAAATAGATTATAAAAGAACCGAATTGGGAAAGACGGGGTTCAAACTTTTGACAGTTGAGAGTGAGCAGAGACATTGATAGTTGGTGGTCTAGATTAAGTTAAGAGGAGTTAGTACAAATTGAGGAGTTGGTATAAAGAAATCCAAACATTTTTTTCATATTAGATGACAGTGTATTCTTGTTTAGTTTTATCAAGGTCTAGGCTTCGAGTGTTGTCAGATGCAGTGTTGCTATGTCAAAATCTGTTACGTCTTTAGTCTATGTAGGTTTATATAGATACACTAAATCTACAAAGTCTAACAAAATCCCCTCAGAAGTATGAGAATTAAAAATAGTCTAGAGACTAAACACATATTGATTGGAGATTGTATTTAATATCTTTAACTATTCGGTAACAAATAGAACGAATAATCAAATGCGTAACTCTTTCAACTATGCACTCAAACTTTCTCATACATAGATTAAACCCCGACGGCATCCGATATCAGGAAACAACTCATTTACGTAGCAGACGGCAATCGATATTGAAACAGAAGATAAAGTATTTCGAAAATAACATTCGCAGTCATCTAATATCGATGTGCCCAAAACTACCGCTTGGTAAATTGAAAAGCAGCCATTAAGATTTGGAGTTTGTCTGGAACGCTTTTCTGAAAGAATTTGAGACGCGTTTTCGATCCACATAACAGTTTTAACTTCCAATCTCACCTCGTTTGATTAATAGAACATCCGGAACAGATCAAATCTGTTGCCAGGCAAGTGCAATCAAATATAGACCAGGGAAAAAATCAAAAGAAATTTAGTTTCATAATTATTAGGAAAGGAGGATTAAGACCATATGTCGCACATATGTATGTATGTCGCTATATATATATATATATATATATATATATATATATACATATGTGCGACGCTATATATATATATATATATATATATATATATATATATATATATATATATATATAAGGGTTAAAGAGTGTACAGTAGTATAATTGGACAATATAGTAATCGTTAGTAATGGAATTCGGTAAATTTGTTAACTTAAGTGGAACGGCTCATCAAGAACTTGTTTACGTTGGACTTGAAGACAATCAAATTGTAGTAAGCTGGAAAGCAGGCAAACGGAAGAGAGTTCCACAGGCGTGCAGTTCTAAGAAAGAAGCTTTGTTCATGGAACCTATGTTAAGGTTTAGGCACAGATAAAGAGTGGAGGAAATTATTGATAGTGGTTTTGGCTAGACGAGTGTTTTTTGTGAAAGTTTGACGCAGGGGGGGCATAGATTGGAGCTCAGTCGAGCACTTGCCATAAAAATAACGATAGAGCAGAGAGAAACTCGTAACATCTTTTCTGTGAGAAAGAGGTTGCAGGGAAGAGAAAAGAACATCCCCTATTTTTGAACTCTATCAAGCCAGGATAAGTCCTTTCTAGCAGTTCCTACTCAGATGTGGCAACTACGCCATCCTTGGACGTACCTGGCGCTTATATAGATAGAGAATTACATCAGCAGTGAGATATCTACAGGATCGATAGAAGGATCCCACTATTTTTCCAGCGGCCTTGGCAACGGATTTGATGCTTGTGTTCCATTCCAGATCAGGAGTAAAAACCAAGCACAGAAGTTTGTCAAAACATGAGGCATCCCATAGACGAGAGTCATTCATTTTAATTGACGCCAGATGGGGATCAGAGCGTTGATGATATAAAGATAAAAGCTTGGTTTTAGATGCATTAAAAGTAACCATCTATTTCACTCTCCTTTGTTAGAAAAATTATTTTAAATAAGAATAAACTTTAACACTTATGTTTTTTAACACCTTCGTAAGAACAGTGAATCCAAGTGAGATCAGCCCTATGTACTGTTTATAACTTGCCCTGCGTGTTAATACACTTTATGTAAAATTTCAAATGTTTACACCAAAATTTGTCTGAGTAATTTCGTAGAGACCGCAGAGGTAAAATGTTAAAAACTTTTTTAAAACTGATTAAAATGCTTGCCGCATGACTGAATACCCGTTATGTATAAATTTAAAATGTTTAGACCCAAAATTGGCTGAGTAGTTTGCTAGACATCACAAAAGTCAAATATTTTGAACTTTGACCCCTTGGCAACTCAAATTTTCGACCCAAACCGATTAAAAGACTTGCCCTATCTCTGAATACCCTTTAGGTAAAATTTCACATGTTTAGACCAGAAATTGGCTGAGTAATTTGGTAGACAGCAGGGATCAATTTTTTAAAACTTTGACCCAAATTCTGACCTCTAAATATTTATTGTTGGGCTCAAATCAAATTAAAAAGTTTGATCCATGTCCAAATAACCTGCATTTAAAATTTCAAGTGTTTAAACCCAAAATTAGCGGTAGAGTTTTCAAAGATTCAATCGTTAAACTTTGAGACCTTGACAGCCAAATATCTTGCCGAAAACCGATGAAAAAGAGTTATTTTGTAGGGAAATGTACACAGACACACAAACAGACCGACATTTTCACTTTTACAGATATACTAGCAGTTCAGTCCGGCTTTGCTCGGGCCCTATGTACTGTTCATAACTTTATGTGCATATGTATATATTAAAAAGTGTGAATATGTACGATAACGCCTTTCTATATAACAGACTTCCTTAATTACTATAGAGAAAAGTTAGTAGAGACTGTAGAGGGAAAAAAAATTTTAACTTTCACCTTAATTTTGACCCCTTAACATTTATTGTTTTGGGCTCAAATCAAAGTAAAATGTTTGACTGATGTCCAGGTAACCTACATCTAAAATTTAAAATGTTTAGACCCAAAATTGTCTTAATAGTTTGATAGAGATCACAAATGTAAACTCTTTCGAACTTTTACCCCTTGCAAGCCACATTTTCAGGCAAAATCCGAGTAAAAAGCTTGCTTTATGTCTCATTACACTATATGTAAAATTTCAAACATTTAGACCAAAAATTGGTTGGGCAATTTGGTAGAAGTCATAGAGGTTATTTTTTTTAACTTTGGTCCCAATTTTAACTCCTTAGCATGTATTGTTTTGGGCTCAAATCAAATTATAAAGTTAGATCCATGTCAAAAGAACATATGTCTAAAATTTAAAGTGTTTATACCCAAAATTGTCGAATGTGTTTGGTAGAATTTTCAAAGGTCAAATCGTTAAACTTGGACCCCTTAACAGCCAAATTTCTTGCCGAAAACCGACCCAAATGAAATTTCCTAAATCTCAATACCCCTTAAGTCAAATCTCGAGTCTGTAGACCAAAAATTGATAGAGTTATTTGGTAGAAAATGTACACAGACAGATAGACAGACGGACATTTTCACTTTTATAGATTTTCCATGGATTTCTGCCTTTGGATTATTATGGACCATCTTCTCCCAATTACAGGGATTTTCTTGGATTTTACTTGTACAAATGAAAATTCTTTTAACTTTC
>NC_136513.1:65368514-65393514 GCF_053919585.1 Euprymna scolopes | reverse complement strand
ACAAACTGATAATGAACTCATTTTTTATCTACAAATGGATAATGAACACATTTTGTTATCTACAAACTAATAATAAACACATTTTTTATCTACAAACTGATAATGAACACAGTTTTTATTTACATACTAGTAATGAACGCATTGTTTATCTACAAACTAATAATAAATACATTTTGTATCTACAAACTGATAATGAACACGTTTTTTATCTACAAACTGATAATGAACAGATTTTTTATCTACAAACTGATAATGAACTCATTTTTTTCTACAAACTGAGAATGAACTCATTTTCATCAACAAACTGATAATGAACACATTTTTTATCTACAACTGATAATGAACTCATTTGTTACCTACAAACTGATAATGAACTCATTTTTTATCTACAAATTGACATTGAACACATTTTTTATCTACAAACTGATAATGAGCTCATTTTTTATCTACAAACTGATAATGAACACATTTTTTTCTACAAACTGATAATGAGCTCATTTTTTATCTACAAACTGACAATGAACACATTTTTAATCTACAAACTGATAATGAACGCAATTTTTATCTACAAACTGATAATGAACACATTTTTTTCTACAAACTGATAATGAACACATTTTTATCTACAAACTGATAATGAACGCATTTTTTATCTACAAACTGATATTGAACACATTTTTTATCTACAAACTGATAATGAACTCATTTTTTATCAACAAACTTATAATGAACTCATTTTTTATCTACAAACTGATAATGAACACATTTTTTATCTACAAACTGATAATGAACACATTTTTTATCTACAAACTGATAATGAACACATATTTATCTACAAACTGATAATGAACTCATTTGTTATCTACAAACTTATAATGAACTTATTTTTTATCTACAAACTTATAATGAACACATTTTTTATCTACAAACTGATAATGAACACATTTTTTATCTACAAACTGATAATGAACACATTTTTTATCTACAAACTGATAATGCACTCATTTGTTATCTACAAACTGATAATGAACACAATTTTTATCTACAAACTGATAATGAACACATTTTTTATCTACAAACTGATAATGCACTCATTTGTTATCTACAAACTGATAATGAACACAATTTTTATCTACAAACTGATAATGAACACATTTTTTATCTACAAACTGATAATGCACTCATTTGTTATCTACAAACTGATAATGAACACAATTTTTATCTACAAACTGATAATGAACACATTTTTTATCTTCGAACTGATAATGAACACATTTTTTATCTACAAACTGATAATGAACACATTTTTTATCTACAAACTGACAATGAACATATTTTTTATCTACAAACTGACAATGAACATATTTTTTATCTACAAACTGATGATGAACACATTTTTTATCTTCGAACTGATAATGAACACATTTTTTATCTACAAACTGACAATGAACACAATTTTTATCTACAAACTGACAATGAACACATTTTTTATCTTCGAACTGATAATGAACACATTTTATATCTACAAACTGATAATGAACACATTTTTTATCTACAAACTGATAATGAACACATTTTTTATCTACAAACAGATGATGAGCATGTTTTCTTATTTTCCAACTGATAACGAACTCTTTTTTAAATCCCAACTGATAATTAACTCATTTTTATCTCCCAAGTGGTAATGAACTCATTTTTTTAAACTCATTTTTTTATATCCGAAGTCATAATCATTTTTTTCAAACTGATAATTAGCTCATTTTTTTATCAAGCAACTGATAATGAACCCATGTTTTAATTCCCAACTGATAATGAAGTAATTTTTTGTTTTCCAACTAATAATTAAATCATTTTTCTATCTACGAACTGAAAATGGACTCATTATTTTAGATACCAACTGATAATGAACTCATTTTATTTCTTATACAACTGATAATGAACTCATTTTGTTTATTTTCTTACTGATAATGGACTCATTTGTTTTTCTACCAAGTAATAATACACTCATTTATTTTATGTCCCAACTGATAACGACCTCATTTTTTTAATTCTCAACTTATAACGAACTCATTTTCTATATTTAACAACCGATAATAAAGTCATTTTTTATATTTTCCAACTGATAATGAACTCATTTTTTTTTATTTTCCAACTAATAATGAACTCATTTTTTTCCCAACTGATAATGAACTCATTTTAATCCTCCAACTGATAATGAACTCATTTTTTTATCTCCTAAGTGATAATGAACTCATTTTTTTTATTTCCCAAATAATAATGTACTCATTTTTTTTCTACCAACTTTTAATGGCGTCATTTCTTTTTCTCCCAACTGATAATGAGCTCATTTAATCTATTTTCCAACTCATAATGAACTTATTTTTATCTCCCAACTGATAATGAACTCATTTTTTATCTACCAACTGATAATGAACTCATTTTTTATCTACAAACTGATAATGAACGCATTTTTTATCTACAAACTGATACTGAACACATTTTTTATCTAAAAATTGATAATGAACACATTTTTTATCTACAAACTGATAATGAACTCATTTGTTATCTACAAACTGATAATGAACACATTTTTTATCTACAAACTGATGATGAACACATTTTTTATCTACAAACTGATAATGAACACATTTTTTATCTACAAACTGATCATGAACTCATTTTTTATCTACAAACTGATAATGAACTCATTTTTTATCTACAAACTGAAAATGAACTAAATTTTTTATCTATAAACTGATAATGAACACATTTTTTATCTACAAACTGATAATGAACTCAGTTTTTATCTACAAACTGATAATGCACTAATTTGTTATCTACAAACTGATAATGCACTCATTTTTTATCTACAAACTGATAATGAACTCATTTTATATCTACAAACTGATAATGAACACATTTTTTATCTACAAACTTATAATGAACTCCTCTTTTATCTACAAACTGATAATGAACTTATTTTTTATCTACAAACTGATAATGAATTCATTTTTTATCTACAAACTTATAATGAACGCATTTTTATCTACAAACTGATAATGACCTCATTTGTTATCTACAAACTGATAATGAACTCATTTTTTATCTACAAACTGATAATGAACTCCTTTGTTTTCTACAAACTGATAATGAACGCATTGTTTATCTACAAACTGATAATGAACGCATTTTTTATCTACAAACTGATAATGAACTCATTTTTTATCTACAAACTGATAATAAACACATTTTTTTCTACAAACTGATAATGAACTCATTTTTTGATCTACAAACTGATAATGAACTCCTTTTTTACCTACAAACTGATAATGAACGCATTTTTTATCTACAAACTGATAATGAACGCATTTCTTATCTACAAACTGATAATGAACACATTTTTTATCTACAAACTGATAATAAACTCATTTTTTATCTATAAACTGATAATGAACACATTTTTTATCTACAAACTGATAATGAACACATATCTTATCTACAAACTGATAATGAACTCATTTTTTATCTACAAACTGATAATGAACACATTTTTTATCTACAAACTGATCATAAACACATATCTTATCTTCGAAATGATAATGAACTCATTTTTTATCTACAAACTGATAATGAACACATATCTTATCTTCGAAATGATAATGAACACATTTTTTATCTACAAACTGATCATGAACACATATCTTATCTTCGAAATGATAATGAACTCATTTTTTATCTACAAACTGATCATGAAAACATATCTTATCTTCGAAATGATAATGAACTCATTTTTTATCTACAAACTGATAATGAACACATATCTTATCTTCGAAATGATAATGAACACATTTTTTATCTACAAACTGATCATGAACACATATCTTATCTTCGAAATGATAATGAACTCATTTGTTATCTACAAACATATATTGAACTCATTTTTATCTGCAAACTGATAATGGACACATTTTTTATCTACAAACTGCTAATGAACACATATCTTATCTTCCAAATGATAATGAACTCAATTTTTTTACAAACTGATAATGAACTCCTTTTTTATCTACAAACTGATAATAAACACATTTTTTATCTACAAACTGATCATGAACACATACCTTATCTTCCAAATGATAATGAACTCATTTTTCATCTACAAACTGATAATGAACTCATTTTTTATCAACAACTGATAATGAACACAATTTTTTATCTACAAACTGATAATGAGCACATTTTTATTAACAACTGATAATGAACTCATTTTTTATCAAAAACTGATAATGAACTAATTTGTTATCTACAAACTGATGATGAACGCATTTTTTATCTACAAACTGATAATGAACACATTTTTTATCTACAAACTGATAATGAACACAGTTTTTATCTACAAACTTATAATAAACTCATATTTATCTACAAACTGATAATGTACTCATTTTTTATCAAAAACTTATAATGAACCAATTTTTTATCAACAACTGATAATGAACGCAGTTTTTATCTCCAAACTGATAATGAACTCATTTTTTATCAACAACTGATAATGAACTCATTTTTATCAACAACTGATAATGAACACAGTTTTGATCTACAAACTGATAATGAACATATTTATATTAACAACTGATAATGAACTCATTGTTTATCATAAACTGATAATGAACGCATTTTTTTATCTACAAACTGATAATGAACTCATTATTTATGAACAATTGATAATGAACTCATTTTTTATCTACAAACTGATAATGAACGCATTTTTATCTACAAACTGATAATGAACTCATTGTTATCTACAAACTGATAATGAACGCATTTGTTATCTACAAATTGATAATGAACACATTTTTTATTTACAAACTGATAATGAACACATTTTTATTAACAACTGATAATGAACACATTTTTATTAACAACTGATAATGAACTCATAGTATCATCAACAACTGATAATGAACTCATTTTTATCTACAAACTGATAATGAACTCATTTTTTATCAACAACTGATAATGAACGCATTGTTTATCTACAAACTGATAATGAACACATTTTTATCTACAAACTGATAATGAACGCATTTCTTATCTACAAACTGATAATGAACACATTCTTTATCTACAAACTGATAATGAACACATTCTTTATCTACAAACTAATCATGAACACATATATTATCTTCCAAATGATAATGAACTCATTTTTTATCTACAAACTAATCATGAAAACATATATTATCTTCCAAATGATAATGAACTCATTTTTTATCTACAAACTGATAATGAACTCATTTTAATCAACAACTGATAATGAACTCATTTTTTATCAACAACTGATAATGAACTCATTTTTTATCCACAAACTGATAATGAGCACATTTTCATTAACAACTAATAATGAACTCATTTTTTATCAACAACTTATAATGAACGCATTTTTATCTACAAACTGATAATGAACTCATTATTTATGAACAACTGATAATGAACTCATTTTTGATCAACAACTGATAATGAACGAATTTTTTATCTACAAACTGATAATGAACTCATTGTTATCTACAAACTGATAATGAACACATTTTTTATTTACAAACTCATAATGAACACATTTTTATTAACAACTGATAATGAACTCATTTTATCATCAACAACTGATAATGAACGCATTGTTTATCTACAAACTGATAATGAACGCATTTTTATCTACAAACTGATAATGAACTCATTTTTTATCTACAAACTGATAATGAACGCATTGTTTATCTACAAACTGATAATGAACACATTTTTATCTACAAACTGATAATGAACACATTTTTTATCTACAAACTGATAATGAACGCATTGTTTATCTACAAACTGATAATGAACACATTTTTTATCTACAAACTGACAATGAAGACATTTTTTATCAACAACTAATAATGAACACATTTTTTATCTACAAACTGATAATGAATTCACTTTTTTCTACAAACTGATAATGAACACATTTTTTATCTACAAACTGATAATGAACACATTTTTTATCTACAAACTGATAATGAACTCATTTTTTATCTACAAACTGATAATGAACACATTTTTATCTACAAACTGATAATGAACACATTTTTTATCTACAAACTGATAATGAACTCATTTTTTATCTACAAACTGATAATGAACGCATTGTTTATCTACAAACTGATAATGAACACATTTTTTTCTACAAACTGATAATGAACTCACTTTTTTCTACAAACTGATAATGAACACATTTTTTATCTACAAACTGATAATGAACACATTTTTATCTACAAACTGATAATGAACTCACTTTTTTCTACAAACTAATAATGAACACATTTTTTATCTACAAACTGATAATGAACACATTTTTTATCTACAAACTGATAATGAACTCACTTTTTTCTACAAACTGGTAATGAACACATTTTTTATCTACAAACTGATAATGAACTCACTTTTTTCTACAAACTGATAATAAACACATTTTTTATCTACAAACTAATAATGAACACATTTTTTATCAACAACTGATAATGAACGCATTGTTTATCTACAAACTGATAATGAACTCATTGTTATCTACAAACTGATAATAAACACATTTTTTATCTACAAACTGATAATAAACACATTTTTTATCTACAAACTGATGATGAGCATGTTTTCTTATTTTCCAACTGATAATGAACGCATTGTTTATCTACAAACTGATAATGAACTCATTTTTTATCAACAACTGATAATGAACTCATTTTTATCAACAACTGATAATGAACACAGTTTTGATCTACAAACTGATAATGAACATATTTATATTAACAACTGATAATGAACTCATTGTTTATCATAAACTGATAATGAACGCATTTTTTTATCTACAAACTGATAATGAACTCATTATTTATGAACAATTGATAATGAACTCATTTTTTATCTACAAACTGATAATGAACGCATTTTTATCTACAAACTGATAATGAACTCATTGTTATCTACAAACTGATAATGAACGCATTTGTTATCTACAAATTGATAATGAACACATTTTTTATTTACAAACTGATAATGAACACATTTTTATTAACAACTGATAATGAACACATTTTTATTAACAACTGATAATGAACTCATAGTATCATCAACAACTGATAATGAACTCATTTTTATCTACAAACTGATAATGAACTCATTTTTTATCAACAACTGATAATGAACGCATTGTTTATCTACAAACTGATAATGAACACATTTTTATCTACAAACTGATAATGAACGCATTTCTTATCTACAAACTGATAATGAACACATTCTTTATCTACAAACTGATAATGAACACATTCTTTATCTACAAACTAATCATGAACACATATATTATCTTCCAAATGATAATGAACTCATTTTTTATCTACAAACTAATCATGAACACATATATTATCTTCCAAATGATAATGAACTCATTTTTTATCTACAAACTGATAATGAACTCATTTTAATCAACAACTGATAATGAACTCATTTTTTATCAACAACTGATAATGAACTCATTTTTTATCCACAAACTGATAATGAGCACATTTTCATTAACAACTAATAATGAACTCATTTTTTATCAACAACTTATAATGAACGCATTTTTATCTACAAACTGATAATGAACTCATTATTTATGAACAACTGATAATGAACTCATTTTTGATCAACAACTGATAATGAACGAATTTTTTATCTACAAACTGATAATGAACTCATTGTTATCTACAAACTGATAATGAACACATTTTTTATTTACAAACTCATAATGAACACATTTTTATTAACAACTGATAATGAACTCATTTTATCATCAACAACTGATAATGAACGCATTGTTTATCTACAAACTGATAATGAACGCATTTTTATCTACAAACTGATAATGAACTCATTTTTTATCTACAAACTGATAATGAACGCATTGTTTATCTACAAACTGATAATGAACACATTTTTATCTACAAACTGATAATGAACACATTTTTTATCTACAAACTGATAATGAACGCATTGTTTATCTACAAACTGATAATGAACACATTTTTTATCTACAAACTGACAATGAAGACATTTTTTATCAACAACTAATAATGAACACATTTTTTATCTACAAACTGATAATGAATTCACTTTTTTCTACAAACTGATAATGAACACATTTTTTATCTACAAACTGATAATGAACACATTTTTTATCTACAAACTGATAATGAACTCATTTTTTATCTACAAACTGATAATGAACACATTTTTATCTACAAACTGATAATGAACACATTTTTTATCTACAAACTGATAATGAACTCATTTTTTATCTACAAACTGATAATGAACGCATTGTTTATCTACAAACTGATAATGAACACATTTTTTTCTACAAACTGATAACGAACTCACTTTTTTCTACAAACTGATAATGAACACATTTTTTATCTACAAACTGATAATGAACACATTTTTATCTACAAACTGATAATGAACTCACTTTTTTCTACAAACTAATAATGAACACATTTTTTATCTACAAACTGATAATGAACACATTTTTTATCTACAAACTGATAATGAACTCACTTTTTTCTACAAACTGGTAATGAACACATTTTTTATCTACAAACTGATAATGAACTCACTTTTTTCTACAAACTGATAATAAACACATTTTTTATCTACAAACTAATAATGAACACATTTTTTATCAACAACTGATAATGAACGCATTGTTTATCTACAAACTGATAATGAACTCATTGTTATCTACAAACTGATAATAAACACATTTTTTATCTACAAACTGATAATAAACACATTTTTTATCTACAAACTGATGATGAGCATGTTTTCTTATTTTCCAACTGATAATGAACTTTTTTTAAAATCCCAACTGATAATAAACTCATTTTTTATCTCCCAAGTGATAATTAACTAATTTTTTAAAACTAATTAAACTAAATATATTATTAATTACCAAAATTTCTTAGTCTTTCAATTATATTTTAATTAATATAAAAAAGAAGCTTTAAAAGGAAATAGCATCTAAGATATTATTACAACTGGATGCAATATATAGAAAAGACTACTTCATTCAATGGATATAGTCTGCGTATAATCGACACTAAATTATATAAGCCAGCTGCAGAAGGTATAAAAATAAACCTAAAGATGTCTGTGTAGTCTTGTATGAAAATAAAGTATTCGATATAAATTTACCTAAAATATTTAATAATCCAAAAATCATACAATTACTACCAAATACAAACAAAAGAGCAACAACCAATATTTACATATAAAATAGGGCCAATAATGCATGACAATGTGTCCAATTACAATAAAAAGGTGGAACATATAGATATAAAATGATAACATTATAAATATCCTGAATGTGAATATAATTCCTCCCCTTTAGTGAGATAGAACATATAATTACAGATACAGATAGTAAAAAATTCTAAATTAAGAAAATTCCTTAGTAAAGGTCCAAATCATAGAGAACCTAAATGCGTTAAAGAAGTAACTAAAGCACTAGATAGTTTTATTATGTCTATACAAAATAAATATAAATTATTACAGTATACGTTTGATGCATGGAAGAATAATATACTTGAAATAAAAAGTTGAACGCATAAAAAAATTAAACATCCTAAAAAACTATTCCTCTCCTTAGAGATTCAAAAATACTTAAGGAACTTAAAATGTTTCAAGATAAGTTTGTAAAAGTTGCCATTGATAAAGCGGCAAATAATGCAGCTTTTATATGTAAAAAAAAAATGCTATATACAATGCTTATCATTAGAAGTAGGTATCATGGGTATAGTTTCAGATACTTATAAATTAAATAATAATAATTTAGATATTATTAAAAGTATTATTAGTGATAAAGTAGGACTAAAGTTAGAAGGAAAAAACACAAAACTTCCATGTATGTACGGGATACCTAAAATGCACAAAAACCCAGTTAACCCAGGTTTATTGTAGCCTCAAAGACATGCATTACCAAACCTTTAAGTAAAGCTATATCTAAAGTGTTTAAATTGATTATAAATCAAATAAATAATTTCCACCAGAAAAGAAAGTTCTATAGTAAATATAAATTTATTTTGGGTGGTAATTCACATCCAATAAAAGAAAAATTAGATCGCATAAATTCTGCAACAAAAGTAAATTCTATAGCAACTTATGGTTTTAGTACGTTGTATACTAAAATTCCACACAAAGAACTTCTAAAGTTGGTATCTAAAAAAATGAGTTCATTTTCAGTTCGTAGATAAACAAATGATTTCATTATTAGTTGCTTGATAAAAAATGAGTTCATTATCAGTTGCTTGATAAAAAATGAGTTCATTATCAGTTGCTTGATAAAAAATGAGTTCATTATCAGTTGCTTGATAAAAAATGAGTTCATTATCAGTTGCTTGATAAAAAATGAGTTCATTATCAGTTGCTTGATAAAAAATGAGTTCATTATCAGTTGCTTGATAAAAAATGAGTTCATTATCAGTTGCTTGATAAAAAATGAGTTCATTATCAGTTGCTTGATAAAAAATGAGTTCATTATCAGTTGCTTGATAAAAAATGAGTTCATTATCAGTTGGAAAAAAAAATGATTATGACTTCGGATATAAAAAATGAGTTTAAGAGAGAGAGTCAGCTGCCATTAAAAATTTTTCAATACATCGAGCTGAATAAACATGTTACATTAAATATAAACATTAAAAACATATCCAGTTAGGTAGAAAAGTAACTTATCTTGGCTTTGATAACATTTATTTATTCTATATTTGTTTTGTGACAACTTTTTCGAATCTATGTGTACAGTAAAACAAATCCAAAAGATCTATATTTTTTTCTAAAGTCGGTTTGAAAATTATTCACCACGCAGCTATTAATGAAATTAGCCGTGACTGAGCGTTCTATATTAAAATTGTTTCTTTTTAGAATTATAAACAAATAATTTTTACATGAGAATATCTGTCAAAAATATATTTTTTTAATTTATTTACTTGCCTCCCCACGAGGGCACAGTTAGACACAAGGTCGGGTTTTAATGTGGGAAAATTTAGCTCTCCAAAAAGGGGCACTCTGGATAGGAACAAAAATGAAATAAAAATAGTCTCGGTCATGAACGATTTCTCCTCCACTGACCGAGGACAGAACAAATGAAGTGTAGCATCAGAACAGATACTACACTGTGATTATTATTGTAAATGTTTGTTTACTATCTTTTCTTAGATTTTAACATTAGTTTACATTATGGTATGAATGTTTTCTTTAATTATGTTTTTAGGTATGTGAACATCATTTTTGGCCTGAAGATGTAATAAAGGAGAAGTCAAGATTAGATGATAAAACATTGTGAAATAAACACGCAAGATGAGAACATTAGTCCGAATAATCTCTAAAGTTCCAAAAAATAACATTCAACCCATGTGATTTTTCTCTAAATTAAATTCAAAAAATATATTTCTGCACTAGTAACTTTTATTGTTTGTATTTAAATTATTTGTTTGATTTCAATTTTTTGTATTTTATCGTTTGTTTATACCCCTGTAAGACCATACTCACTTCTCTAAGCCACCAAAAGCCTTAGTGGCACGCTGTATCCTATAGTTGACCTCAGCATCCAGGGTTCTATCTCTGGCGAGAGTACTACCCAAATACACAAATGTGTCAACCACGGAAGACTCTTGTTGTTGACAAAAATATTTGGTTCCACATACAAACTACCAGGTGGAGGTGTGAACATGACCTTAGTCTTCTTAAGACTAATAGTAAGCTTAAAAGACGCACAGGCCCCCAAAAACAGATTCATGATACCCTGCATATCCCTCTCACCATGGGCCATGAGATCGGCATCATCCGCATAAAGCAATTCACGAACCAGGTGCTGTAAGGTCCTTGTAGAAGCATGAAAACGACGAAGATCAAAGACCCTACCTGTGGTTCTGAAATGCAACAAACACCTAGAGAACATTCCCTAAAGGCATACGATAACATAGTTGCAAAATAAATTGAAAAAAGTGTAGGTGCTAGGATATCACCCTGCTTCACACCATTGTCAACCGATACGTGTTCCGACAGGCATCCGTTGAAGTTCAGTCGAGCCTTCATATTAGTGTGGAGCTCCCTGAGTAATCGTAGAAATTGAGGTCGGCATCCCAACTTCCCCAGAATTATCCATAGGGAACTTCTATCACTGAATCAAAAGCCTTAGTCAAATCAACAAAAACCTGATAAAGCGGAACGCGGTGTTCAGTACATTTCTCCTGCAACTGCCGAGACGAAAGCCACTTTGGCTTTCTGGAGTGACGGATGGACAAATATACTTTAACAATCTATTGAGTAGAACTCTGGAAAATACTTTGCCAACTGCTTCCAACAAACTTATCCCACGATAACTTCCACAGTCGATCCTGGGCCCCTTTCCCTTGTACAGTGATGTAAGAATTGCATCAACCCAATCCTGATGGACAGGAACACCCCTCGAGACATCAGTGATAAGATGAAGAATTTCATGAACAAGTTTATCCCCCCCCCCATGTAAGAGGACTTCCACAGGAATACATCAAGCCCTGGAGCCCTCCCAACGTTCACTTCCTTGATTGCATCTCTAATTTAATTCTCAGATGGTAACACAGACATTTCATGGATAAGCTTCTGTTGTGATAAAAATTCATTGATGATGTCCTCATCAACATTAGAGGGGTTGTCAAAGAGATCAAAATAATGCTCGGTCTAACGAAGGAGAATCTTGTTAGGATACTTTATAAAGGCAATTCCATCACTTGAGAGTAGGGGAGATGTAGATAGTGTTTGAGGACCAAAAGCTTTTTTAAACAAATGGTACATGCGTTTGAAGTCTTTACAATCAAAAGTCATCTGGATTTGGTTGGCGAGTTTAGCCCACTACTGATTCTTCAATTGGCGGAGTTGCTTTTGGAGAATACCCTTGTTTGCTTTAAGTGACTGTCGGAGGGACTCTCGACCTCCATGAGAGGCAGACAACATCTTATGGTGCAATTCATTTTTAGCACTTAAGAGTTGAGTAATTTCAGAATCATTATCATCAAACCAATCTTGATGTTTAGATTTGCGGAAGCCAAGAACATTTACATTTATTTCATAGATTGTATTTTTAAAATGCGCCCACGACCCATCAAAATCAGCAGAATTAACTACAGATCAAAGCTTTTCACGTACACTTGGATCATCCAGCCTGGACACATCAACCCCCCTGGGAATCTCAACACCACCCAACCTACACTTCCTCCTTATACAGATTTTCAACTTCCTGCGTACCAAAAAGTGATCTGTGCCGCATTCAGCTCCACGCATAACACGCACACTACAGATGTCCCACAAATCTGCCTTCCTGGAAATAATGTAATCGATCAATTGATCTTGTTTTGAACGAGGATGGGTCCAGGTAAACCTATGGACCTCTTTGTGGCTGAAGAAGGTGTTACAGATAGCAAGGTCAAACTGAGTGCATAGATGGAGAAGATGCAGACCATTACTGTTGACCCTACCTACACCAAACCGGCCGAGTGAGTCCCACGTGTGATGATCCTTGCCAACCCTTGCATTTAGATCAGCCATGAGTAAGATCTTCTCAGATAAAGGAATAGAGGAAATGGTACGACTGAGATCTCGGTAAAATGCTGTGATGGTGTCTTCATCATGACCCATGGTAGGGGCATACACAAATAAAATCGTCATATACCTACTGTGCAAGAGGGAAGCGCATCATCATAATTCTCTCACTTACACAGATTGGCTGCTCAATCCTCTTCACCAAATCAGAACGCACTGTAAAGCCAATTCCACCCTCTCGTCTCAGCCCCGATCGTTTTCTTTTCAAAAAAAGGTGTATCCTGAGCCCACTTTCACCAATTGATCCTCACCACTCAATCGTGTTTCAGACAATGCCGCAATGTCTATTTTGTACCTAGCAAGCTCTCTTGCAACAATAGCTGTCCTACGCTCAGGTCTTTCACTATCCATGATATCTAACAGAGTTCTCACATTCCATGTAGCAACAGTTAGGTTATTCCTCTCCTGATAAAATTTTGATTTTCCTTGTTTATTATTTTTCTTCAACTTTATCTTGTTTCTCCTGCAAATATAAAGCAGCCGTCGACCGCAGGAAGCCGACCAGCTAATAAAAGGGTAGACAATGCTTAAGTCACCTTTTCTAGACCCTTTCCAACTTCATGGGTGAGCAGTGTATCCCTAGAAAAGGCTGCTCAGCCGCCAGGTCATCCACCGAAGTTGCTTCCACCCTGTAAGCGATTTAGTTGACGATGTTAGATAAATCACTGGCCGCCTATGTGCAGATTGGCAGCTATGCACTTTCAGCCCGCTAAGCCTGTGCACGTCGCCACTCACCTATCGCCATAGGACTTTTTTTTACTTCGAAAGATATCAGCACATAACGATCGCGACACACCATGCTTGTGCTACACATATTCCCTACCACTGTTTGCAAAGTGACAAACTGAAATAGTAGGATGACAGAGCAGTTGCATAGTGTGCACGTTTTATTATCACAGAGTTTTACCTCTCCGGCAGCTGGACATATACACACACATACACATAAGCAAGCAAACAGTAATATATGCATGTACATATATGCATATATATATACATATATATATATATGCAAATATATATATACATGTATGCGTATATATGGATATATGCATATATATGTATGAATATATGCATATATATATTCATATATATATATGCATATATATATATGCATATATATATATAAATATATGCATATATATAAATATGCATCTATAATATATATATGCATATTTGTATATACTTAGCGAGTGGCAATCGTTGCAATCCTCATATATATATGTATATATATGGATATATATATCGATATATATATATGTATATATGTATGTTTCCGTATACGTGTAACCTACTACCTCAGGGAGATGAACACCTCTGCTTGCATAGTTTCAGGTCACCCTTGAGCAAGGTGTAGTACCGGTTAGCCTCCTTTTCAATTTCTGGAGGGTTACTATATTGTGATAACTAGGGATATATATATATATATATATACATATGCATTTCAGTTGACCTATATTTTTTTGCCCTATATATTTTTTTCGCGCCTTTAACGTTTCCTGTCTGGATCATTTTGACTTTTGTTTCCCTTTATTTTATTTTTTTTTCGTCTTTCTCTTCCCTGATCTTTCTTATTTATATTTATGTCTCGGAAGTAGAGTGAAAAGCATATCTTATTTTTCTTTTATAAATATTATTGGAATCTTTTCTTTTTTCCCCTTGTACACATTTTTGTGAATTAGTCCATGGATTTCTGCCTTTGGATTAGTATGGACCATCTTCTTCCAATTACGGGATTTCCTTGGATTTTACTTGTACAAATGGAAATTCTTTTACCTTTCTTGAAGTTTTACATTTGGATTTTACCATCACTCGATTTTTTATTTTCCACCAGATTCATGTGTAATCACCTTTTTCTTTACTATATTCCCTCTGCTTCACTTTTTTTGTTTTCAAGTAAGATCTTTGACTTACTTGTTGTTTCATCAAATATTTCTGCATGCAAAATCCGATATTTTGCTAATTCCTACCCTCTGATGAGAAGGAAAGTATTTCTTCGAAACTCTGCGGATTAAGGACTATCCCTTTATCTAGTATTTCCTTTTCAGATTAAATATGTTGTTAACTCCTTTCAAAGTGTTTTTTAACATATTTTAGTAATACGTATATATATATACATATATATAAATAAATATATATATATATACATATATATACATATATATATATATACATATATATATATATACATATATATTTATATAAATACATATATATACATATATATAAATACATATATATACATATATATAAATACATACATATACATATATATAAATACATATATATACATATATATAAATACATATATATATATATATATATAAATACATATATATACATATATATAAATACATATATATACATATATAAATACATATATATATATACATATATATATAAATACATATATATACATATATATATATATATATATATATAACTACATATATACATAAATACATATATATACATATATACATAAATACATATATATATAAATACATATATATACATATATATATAAATACATATATATACATATATAAATACATATATATACATATATATATAAATACATATATATACATATATATATGAATACATATATATACATATATATAAATACATATATATACATATATATAAATACATATATATATATACATATATATAAATACATATATATACATATATATAAATTCATATATATATGCATATATAAATACATATATATATACATATATAAATACATATATATACATATATATATAAATAGATACGCACGGACTTTACTCGACTCCATGAACTGGGCCTCTCCCATTCTAAACCATTAGGTACGTTCAGAACATCCCATTATTCCTTTACGTGCGTATTCCTTCTATGAAAAACTTGAAACCCTATTTCTGTTTAATTAATCCAGTGTTTGGATTTCTATATACAATTTGGAGAAATTCTAATTTATTCTCTCCTTCGCTCGCACAGAACTTATATATTTTCTCAGACTTCTATTTCTATTCTTATTTCATGGGCGCTTGTGTAGTTTATGCGCCGTACTAGAATAACAACCTTCATAGAACAAGAGACATAACTGTTCCATACTTTCACCCAACGATTTAATAAAAAAGAAAAAGGACATTTTATAACCGCTCCATACTTTCACCTCACGATTTAATAAAAAAGAAAAGACATTTTCTAACCACTCCATACTTACACCTAACGATTTAATAAGAAAAAGAAGACATTTTCTAACCACTCCATACTTTTGCCTAATAATTTAATAAAAAAGAAAAAAGACACCTTCGAACGGCGTCATACTTTCACATAACAATTTAATAAAAATAGAGAAAAGACACTTTTCTAACTGTTACGGACTTTCACCTAACAGCTGATTGAAAAAGATTATATATCTCAGAATCTGTTAATTTGGAAGCCTGTCCAAAACATAATTATTTTCATGTATTGTTTCCTTTTGTTTAATTATGTTTTCTCCTTTTAACTGTTTGTTTTGTTTTTGTTTCAGATTTTTTTTACCTAATTAATAAAGCGTTTTCAACGTAATAGTTGTTTTCGTTATGTTAATTTGAGTGTATCTGTCTGCCCAACGCACGCTTTCTGAAGTTTGACTGCTGGACGGTATTGTAGGTACCTGAAAGCAAGATTCTGAGGAATAACTGCCACGAGTTCCAGAACAGTAAAAAAATCTCAGGTAGCTGAATTGAGCAGATTACCCAGTCAATGTGGAAAATATTTAGCGCAGCAACAGAAATTCTCAGCCGAACAGAACAGACGCGTTACAATCGGATACGTGACCGATTTCAAGATGTCTTCCGCCGCATCCTACCAGACGCGGTCGAAAGTTTCAGCCTCAACCAAGTCGTCTACTTCAGCTCGGGCCAGAGCGGAAGCAGCTAAAGCTCATCTCGCCCTTATTAACAGTGAAGCAGACCTAGAACAGGAGCTTGAAATGTTGCGGATTAATGCGCTACAGAAAGAGGTAGAGCTAAAAACGAAATTTTAAAAAATAAAAGCTCGAAAGGAAGTGGTCCTCACAGCCACCTGCTCCAGCAGTGATGAAAGCTCAGTCACCTCCTCTCGTCGCCACAGAGCCAACCCCATGCTCGACCAACCGCCCTTCAACGCCTTACAACGCACTACCGACTACATCATTAGCCAGAGGTCCCTAAGACAGTTGGAGGCACCAGTCGCTCCCCCTGCCGATCAGCACTTCCGACCTCCTCCTGACCAAACCCTGGACCCTCCACACGACCTTTTACTATACATGGCCCGCCGGGAAATGCTCTTCTCAAGTCTAACAAGATTCTCCAACCAACCTAAGGACTATAGAGCCTGGAAATCGTCTTTCCTGAACGCTATCTCGGGATTGAGACTTTCTCCTCGGGAGGAGATGGATATGCTGGTCAAGTGGCTCGGCATACACTCTTCAGACCAAGCCAACAGACTAAGGACTGCTCACTTCAACCGGCCTGAAAAGGAACTGTATGAGATATGGAGGAGGCTCGACAAATGCTACGGAGCCGTCGAAGTCATTGAGGACTCTATTTTCAAGAGACTCGAAGTGTTCTCTAAGATCACAAGAGACTACACAAAACTTAGAGACCTAAGCGATCTTCTTGCAGAGGTTCAAGCTCTGAAGGACGATGGGGATATACCCGGCCTCGCCACCTTGGACACTGCCCGCGGCATCCGGCAAGTAGTGGAAAAGCTCCCACCTTCTATAGGAGACAAGTGGGCATCATATGGTGCCAAATACAAATGACAACACCAAGTGTCCTTCCCCCCTTTCTCTGATTCATAGAACAGCAAGCAGATGACCGAAATGACCCCAGCTTCTATCGGACAATGGACAGTCAATCCCCTAAAGAGCACGAAAGGACGAGCCGCGGTGAGGTCTCCATCCATAAGATCAAGGTGGAAACAAAAGACTGCAACCAACTCTGTCCCATCCACAAGACGCCTCATCCTCTCCGAAAATGCTGGGCCTTTAAGAAAAAACCTTTGTCCAAAAAGAAAGACATCCTTAGACAAAATTGGATGTGTCTCCGATGCTGCTCTACCGCAGACCACATAGCAAAGGAATGCAAGGCCATTCTAAAATGCACAGAATGTGGCAGCGACTGCCATGAAAGCTCAATGCATCCACACCCGACACCCCAACCAACCAATGCTAAACTCATGCCATTGCACGGCGGGGAGAAGGAAGAGGTCTCGGCCAATTGTTTACAACTCTGCGGAGACAACCTAAATGGACGATCATGCTCCAAGATCTGTCTCGTTAACATATATGCAAGTGGAAAAGGAAAATCGCTTAAGGCATATTCTGTGATTGACGAGCACAGCAACAAATCCCTGGCTCGCTCAGAGTTCTTCGACTTCTTCGACGACCGGGGGCCTACCTCAACATACACCCTGAAAACCTGTGCCAGAATCACAGAGGCGTCAGGAAGAAGAGCACTAGGATACAGGGTGGGGTCTCTCGACGGGAAAACCACATACACTCTGCCAACCTTGATTGAGTGCAATGAGATTCCGACACCTGACGTGGTGCGGAAACTTCCCCACTTAGCAGTCATCACAGACGAGGTGCCTGCCCTGGATCCGGATGCACCCATCTTGCTACTTCTGGGACGCGACGTCATTGAAGCCCACAAGGTCCGGAGAACGATTAACGGTCCGCGTGGTGCCCCCCATACCCAGAAACTGGATCTAGGATGGAGCGTGGTGGGCGAAATTTGTCCTGAAAGAACGAAAAGATTTTTTTACCTAATTAATAAAGCGTTTTCAATGTAATAATTGTTTTCATTATGTTAATTTGAGTTTATCTGTCTTCCCAACGCACGCTTTCTGAAGTTTGACTGCTGGACAGTATTGTAGGTACCTGAAAGCAAGACTCTGAGGAATAACTGCCGCGAGTTCCAGAATATAAATACATATATATACATATATATATAAATACATATATATACATATATATATATATAAATACATATATATCCATATATATATACATATATTTATAAATACATATATATACATATATTCTTCAGAATAGTTTTTATTTAACAATCAGTTGTTATGGAAACGTGAGATTGTAAAGTTTACAAAATATTACTGGCAGTAATATTCTATAAGTTATCCCATCTAAATAAGAATTGCTCGATATGCAAGATAGAGCAAATAAATTAAATTGTGATTCAATGAATTTCAAAATCTCTCATTGAAATGAAATGAAGTGGTTGAGTTTCATATCAAAGAATTTTTATTATTCTAAGCAAGACAAAGAATGCTTTAGAAAATTAATCTCCTTAACCTATAGGGTTTCGATGTCTACCATCTCATCAGAGGAGAGAAAATATTAGCAAATACTTATAAAGGTATGCACCCTATTTGCTAAAGTCAATGAGGCATGAAAGTCAAAGTCAAAATAATAAATTCATCAGAAGTCCTGTAGCAGGAGGATTTGCAGAAAAAGGATATGAAAGTTTTTTTTAGATCCAGCTTGCTTGTTAAAATCCATGTTATGCGTTCTTTACATCCGTTTTGTAATAAGGTCCAAGTTATAATCCGCATAGCTCTGTAGATATCCGAATCGGGAAAGTGTTTGTATAAATTTGTTTGTGGGTTCAGCGATAATAATTCAAAGTCTGATGGAATCCTTTTCATTAGAAGTCTATATTATTTTTAGTGGGGCGAGGTGTTAATAGTAGGAAGAGTAGGTAGTGGTGAATGGTAGGAAGTGTGGTGAAACACATGTGCATATTCATCCCTATATACACATGAACACACATATACAAACACACACATACACACAATATACATATATACATATACATACATACACACACACACACATATATATATATCCATAAAAATATATACATATACACACACAAACATACATATATATATATATATATATATATATATATATATATATATATATATATATATATATACAGCAGAATAGATATCTCTTTAAATAGAATTCAAAGAATCATAAAGTTTGACCGGTCGCTTAATTGAGGTCAGGTCGTGTACTGCATATAGAGACGTGGTTTGGGAAGGAAAGGGGGGAAATAAGAAGAAGATAGAGATACGAATAAAAATAAAATAAAAATAAAATAAAAATAAAATGATGGGCCAAATACGTAAATGGAATAATTCTTTTTTTCAAGGTTTATCCTAGTTTCATCTCAAATCCCTTTGTCGGTTTAAATCGTATTTGTTCAGTCAACTCAAGTTATATATACTGCCCATGAGGTGCTAATTATTATTAATGTTATGCGTATCTATATTTCCCTTAGAAAGGAGGATTGACATAAGGTTTAGAATATACTAATGTTTATGAGCTAATTGTGAAACCAATTCTAAGATTATTAATGGAACGTTTTATCTTTATTTTATGATCCTTACAGTAATAGTTCAATGCTAAATAACCTGAAACAAAAGGTAATAAAGTAATTATAATACCTTACTGAAAAGCGTTCAAATACACACAGATGTACATATAAACACAGGAATACATATATATATATATATATATATATATATATATATATATATATATATATATATATATATATATGCATACACACGTAAACATGCATGCACGCATACAATTTATATTTTTACATACATGCAACCATAGAGTATTTACACAGATACGCTCACTTACACTATACATACCTACAACTAAGCCCATATATACCTACATATAACACATATGTCCATATATACCTAGATATACTCTCATACATACACAAAATATATATTTAGACATAAAGAAAGTATTTAACACTTTTAATTATAACAATAATTAGTGTAGGTAACTTTATCATAGATAATTTTTAACCCCAACACTGCTAATTTACATTAATAAGAAGAAAAGAGTGGGATTGTGTAACTATGGTTCTAGAATTGAATTACCCTAGTACCAACAGGGATGACGCTTCATTGAGTATAGTTCTTTCTTGTTTATACGTGCGGATCTGGAGATTACCTTGCAATGGGGAATTTTTACTCCTTTTCTGGTTAGTAGATGGGGGCGAAATTTTAAATTCTTTAATTGGGAAGCTACAGGTTTTTGGAAATACTATTATAATTAGATCTTAGAGTGCAAATTACGTGTAAGAACTTTAAAGTGTAGTATGTTAATGTGCTTATAGTAAGGCCCTACTCAACATGTGCATATATACAAAAAGAGAAAGTTATTTCATGGGTTAAAAGAAGTGATTAAGAACCTATCTTTAGAAAATGAACATTTTTATATTAGCAAAGTAATAGTTTAGATTTTAGTCAAAACTGATGTGTATTTAGTCCTTTGTTTTTACCTATTTATCATTTATACAGAGAGTGTATGTTATTTTATTTTAAGGTGGCTGTATTTAAATTTGTTCTTGTGTTTACATCTGGACACTAGCTCATTCTTGGTATTTATTATGGGTTTGTTGAAGGTGATGATGTTAACTGCTTCGGATATACAAAGATTGCAAAACTTATCCCCTGGTGCATATGATCTAGATTTATTCAGTATGCTCCATTTAATTGAATATGGAATTTTCTTGTCCTCTAGGCTGTTGATTAATTTAGTTAAGGATGTACTATTATTATCATTATTTTGAGATCTTTCATTTCTGAAGGAATGTATGTGGTTTGAGATTCTTATTTTTATTAAGGTTGATGATGCACCTATATACGTGAATTTTTTCCTTGTTTTATTATTGTTTATTTGATCATCGGTCCCATTGCTATTGAGTCTTATATTGGGGAGGGGGGCTGGGTTAAGATGGGGCCTGGGGATTCATAGCCTGGGTGTTGGTTAATTCTAATCTGGTCTTGGTCTGGTTATTGGATAGGTTAGCCTGGCTGTTGTTGTTTCTGTTATTATTATTCGAGCCCTCACCATATGTTTCCCTATGTATGCTTGCGTTCTGAATGCTTCGACTATATTCATTGTTTTCCTCATTTGATTGGTTGTTTGCATGTTTTGGTAATTGCGTGACTGTGCAGGCATATACCACGTCTTCGTGTATGCAATCGTTATTAAGGGGGCATTAATTTTTATTTTGGCAGTTACATTTGTTACTAGGTATTAGGTCAATTGGTATATCCAGCACTTGTTTAATTTTCCTGTTATTTGTCGAAATTATTGTCTGTGCTATATTAGGCATTGTGGAGTATGAGATTTTTATGGAGTTTTTGTTTAATATGGTATTTACTTATGAGGGTATTTAAAAGATTTTTTCACTATTCTGAAAAATTATTTTGGAATGTTAGTTTTTACATTGGAGCTGAAGGGAGGATTGAACCAAATGGCATTTTTACGTCTTACTTTTCTCTTCTTATTAAATTGTTTTTGGTTTGAGATTGTGCTGGGGGCAAGGTATTTAGTGAGGAATTTCGTATTGTTAGAGACCATTTTGGCTTGTTTTGTTGTTGTTATTTTTTATTGTCATATTATGAGCAATTACTGAATGTAGTTTTCTCGCTAAAAGGTGTCTTTTGCTATATTCTATGCGGTCTTTATATCCTGAATTCCTTAAAGCATTATTGTAGAATGTCGATACCTGGTCAAAGGCTTTTTTGTCAGCTGATAGATTTGATATTCTTTTGGAGATAGATGGAAATATTGATTTGATTATTGAATTTGGGTGATTAGATTGTTTGTGTACAAGAAATAGGTTTAGATTTGGTTTATGGTACGGGGTGTAAGATTCATAACATAGATTTAGAGATACAACTAAAAAGTTGGAAGTTTTTTTATTTGGGTCGACATCTATTGTTAATCAAAAGTTTTTGAAAAATTCATGCAGTTTTTGAAAGTGTTCTTGTATTGCCTTGGTTTTGCGGGGGTGGCGAATAAGTCATCATCCCTGTATAGCCCCCCTTGTATGTTGTTGAATTCTATACTAATTTCTTTTAATAAATAAAGACCCACTAAGTCGGTTACATGTGCACTATAGTAGGATCCCAATATTATGTCGAAGTCATTAGGGGTATATTTTCTTGTCCAATATTTACCTTCAAAATTAATTAGGGATCGTCTGGCTAATAAGATTAATTTAACAAAATTAATACATATATATATACATATATGTCAATACATATGTATATACATATATACATATATATATATATATATATCTACATACAAATACATATGTATATATAACTACATATTAATATATATAACTACATATATATATACATACATATACATATACATACATATAAATACCTCTATATACATATATATATATAAATGCATAAATATACATATATATATAAATACATCTATATACATATATATAAATACATATATATATAAGTATATATAAATACATATATATATACATATATATATACAAATACCTGTATAAATATAAATATATATATATAAATATATATATATATATAAATACACATATATACATATATATATAAACACACATATATACATATCTATATAAATACACATATATACATATATAAATAAATACATATATATATATAAATAAATACATATATATATGCATAAATATATCTTTATAAATACATATATATACATATACATACATATATATACATATATAAACATATATATATACATATATATATACAAATACATATATATATACATATTTATATAAATACATATACATATATATATGATTACATACATATACATATATATAAATACATATATATACATATATGCATATATATACATATATATATAAATACAGATATACATATATATAAAAATACATATATATACATATATATAGATACATATATATAGATACATATATATAAATACATATATATATACATATATATACATATATATAAATACATATATATACACATATATACATATACATATATATATACATACATATATATACATATATATAAATACATAAATACATATATATACATATATATACATACATATATATACATATATATACATATATATGCATATATATAAATAAAATACATATACATACATATATATATAAATACATATATATATGCATATATATACATACATATATATACATATATATATATAAATACATATATATATACATATATATATGCATACATATATATACATATATATATACAAATACATATATATACATGTATATATATACATAAATATATACATATATATATGTAAATACATATAAATATATATATAAATACATATATATACATATACAGAAATACATATATATACATATATATATAAATACATATATACATATATATA
>NC_136513.1:65321014-65363514 GCF_053919585.1 Euprymna scolopes | reverse complement strand
GTAGGAATTTTTTACACCCCTAACACGAAACTGCGAATACAATATAAAAATCTCGTAATTTCTCTGTTAAAAGTGGGTTATTTATTTTCTTTATGGATTATACTTCCAAAATAAACTATTACAGTTGTTTTAAAAGTAATAAAAATATTTTTATTTTTTTTTTAAAACAGTAATGAATTTTCCGAACTCAATATTTTTCAATTTTTAAACTCAATATTTTTAAATTTTTAAATTTTAAAAATCTATCAAAATTTTTCTATTGATTCTATTTTTACGATATTTTCAGGGTCAATGTGAAATTTTATGTTCTTTCCAATAAACCGAATATAATATTTTATACAAACGTTTTTTTTAAATTCACGCCCCCCCATTTTCACGCCCCCCCCCATTTTGAAATGTCTATTAAAAAGTAAATAATTAATTTATGTTTAATAGGTTTATATATCACAAATTGAAGAGAAAAGGTCAATAAATAATATATTCAAATTTAAAACAAAAAAAAAAATCAGTTTTTTAGAAATTTACCTGTAAAGTCCGAAGTTTAAAACCTTATTTTATAAGAACACATTTTTTCTTTTTGTCTTTTTTTTTTTTTTTTTAATGAAACCTTGGTCCTTGCTCCTTTAATTGAAAAAAAAATTAGGGCTTGAATTACATTTTTCGAGGAGTTATAAGCTTAGAAAGATAGGGGGTCGAATAATTTACGCCTCTCATTTTGAAATGTCTATTAAAAAGTAAATAATTAATTTATGTTTAATAGGTTTATATATCACAAATTGAAGAGAAAAGGTCAATAAATAATATATTCAAATTTAAAACAAAAAAAAAATCAGTTTTTTAGAAATTTACCTGTAAAGTCCGAAGTTTAAAACCTTTTTAAAAAAAAAAAACACATTGTTTTGTTTTGTTTTTTTTTTAAATAAAACCTTGGTCCTTACTCCTTTAATTGAAAAAAAAAATTAGGGCTTGAATTACATTTTTCGAGGAGTTATAAGCTTGGAAAGATGGGGTGGAATTATTCACTATTTTCACGAAATTTCTGACACTGCTAGAGGTGCTCTGTTCATCAACAATCTCCCCAACAGAGATCCTTGGGTTTTGTTTTACTTGTCGAACAATTTTCCGTTCATCTCTTGGGGAAAGAATCCTTTTTCTCCCTCTACCCTCTAAACTCATAACGTGGCCTTGCGATTTGAACTTGTTTATTATGGCTCTAACAGTGGATTTGGGAAGGTTTAGCTTCTTTGAAATCTTATCATAGCCCTCCCCATTGGTATGGCATGCTACAACAAGCTTCCTGACGTCTTCGCTGTGTTCCTTAGTTTTAACCATGGCGATTGAAAATTATAATTTAGTCACTTATAATAGTTTAAATAAATCGCTATCTAAAAATTATCTGAAAAAAATTATTCACTGAATTAGCGTTAAACAAGCATAATATGGCTATAAAAAAGTTCAGAAAGCACGTAAACCGGAAATTGATTGATATTATACTGATACTAAAAGAAAAACAAAGCCGTGCCAATAATTTTGAACAAGGGTTTTTTGCAATTATGTTTGTTGTTCCTTTGTTATTTATTTTTTCTAAAATCCGATTGCTGCATCGGAAAGGCCAGTTAAAAATACATAATATACTTTGTTATTTTCTTTAATTTAATCCCTTTTTTAGAATTTATTAGACAAAATTTAACTTTTATTTTACCGCGCCAATAAATATGATCATCACTGTATATAAATACATATATATACATATATATATATGTATTCATATATATATACATATATATATAAATACATATATATACATATATATTTATAAATACATATATATACATACATATATATATATATAAATACATATATATACATATATATAAATACATATATATACATATATATAAATAGATATATATACATATAATATAAATGCATATATATACATATAAATATAAATACATATATATATATACATATATATATAAATACACATATATACTTATATAAATACATATATATATACATATATATATATAAATACATATATATACATATATATTCATATATGATGTTTGCAACGTCTTGTCAGACGAGTGCCACTCCCTCAGTCACTTAATATCCATGAGCCCGAAAATAACCTTTTTGTTTTTAGTCTTGCCAGCGAATTCACATGCTCAAGCAGACATGACATTGAAGACGGTCCTAGGCATACATGTATACATATACATACACATACATACCCATAAACTTTCACACATGCACACATCCATACATACACAATACATATAACACATACATACAAACACATACATACACACATGCACACACATATACATATATATGCATACACATATATACTATCATATACAAATACATACACACATACTCTTCTTGCTCGTCCGTGGAAGTCGACGATGACCAAGGTATCAATCAGTTTTGTGTCGGGGGTTGGTGGATCCTGAGATGGCTGATGAGGCTAATCTGTGCTCGGCAGATTCTTCCACACTCTGGACACGTGAAGGCGGTATCGGCAGGCTGTGAACCGGCAGCTCTCTCCTTCCTTCTCTTGCGCTTCTGCTGGTCGTGTTTCATGCGTTGATTCTCTGCCCTGTCGGCTCCTAGGCTGATGACGCAACGCCCGGCAGAACGTTCCACAGCGCGACTCTCCCAAGACTGGGGGCTGATGTCAAAGTCTTTTAGGGACGTTCTCAGACAGTCTTTATATCGTTTCTTTTGGCCCCCTGCATTCCGCTTTCCCTGGCTGAGTTCCCCATAAAAAAGTTGTTTGGGGATTCGGCTGTCATGCATGCGATATACATGGCCTGCCCACTGGAGCTGGGTTTTGCGGATTATGGTGGTGATGGTATGGAGCCCTGCGTGCTTCAAGATTTCTGTGTCAGGAATTCTGTCTTGCCAGCAGATGTTGAGAAGATTACGGAGGCATCTGTGGTGGAAGCCATTCAGCTGTTTTTCATGTCTTTTATATGGCGTCCAAGTTTTACAGCCGTAGAGTAGGGCTGTCAGGACGACTGCTCGGTATACTTTCAGTTTGGTTGCGAGTGTAATGCCTCTCCTCTTCCACACATTGTCTCTAAGTCTTCCAAATGCACTGCTCACTGTGGAGATCCTATGGTTAATCTCAATGTCAATGTTGGCGGTGTGGGAGAGGGTGCTGCCAAGGTAGGTGAATTGCTCCACAGCATGAATCTTCTGCCCTTTGACACTGATGCCGGGTTCATGGTATGCATCTCCTGGGGCGGGTTGGCACATAACTTCTGTCTTCTTTATACTGATGGTGAGACCAAAGTTGTCACAACTGGTGGAGAATCCGTCCATTTGACGTTGGATCTCTATCTCATTTGGGGCATTAAGGGCGCAGTCATCGGCAAAGAGAAGATCTTTGATGATGGTTTCCCTCACTCTCGTGACTGTCTGCATTCGCCTGATGTTAAACAATTTTCCGTCACATCTGTACTTGATGTCAATGCCAGAGTGACTGTCTTTGAAACGTCCTGGAGCATGGCAGAGAAAACCATGCTGAAGAGTGTCGGGGCTAAGACACAGCCTTGCTTGACTCTGTTGGTCACAGGGAAGGGCTCTGAGGGGTCGCCGTCATCCAGGACACGGGCGGTCATGCCCTCATGGAACTGCCTGACAATGGCGATGAACCTGTCTGTACAACCAAATTTTTCCATGATCCGCCAGAGGCCATTTCGGCAAACAGTGTTGAAGGCCTTGGTCAGGTCGACGAACGTGGTGTAGAGGCCCCGGTGCTGCTCGACACACTTCTCCTGCAGTTGGCGTGCAGCAAAGATCATATCAGTCGTCCCGCGGCCCGCTCGAAAGCCACACTGGCTCTCGGGAAGACGACCATCTTCAAGGTGCACCAGCAGGCAGTTGAGAAGGATGCGGGCCAGGATTTTCCCGGCGATGGAGAGAAGGGATATCCCACGGTGGTTGTCACATGACTGACGATTTCCCTTGCATTTGTAAATGTGAACAATAGTAGCATCACGAAAATCTTGGGGTAATTCTTCACTCTCCCACATGGATTGGAAGAGTTCTATCAGTCTTACAAGCAGTGTAGGTCCACCAGATTTGTATACTTCTGCTGGAATTGAGTCGGGGCCGGGGGCCTTCCCAGAGGAAAGTTGCTTGATGGCTTTGCTTACTTCCTCTGACAAGGGTGGGATGTCGAGCTCCTCGTTGATAGGCTCCTGGCGTAGTCAGTCGATGGCTTCATCGTTGATGGAAGATGGCCGGTTTAGCACGCTGTTAAAATGCTCTGCCCATCTATCAAGGATCTGCTTTTTGTCATTCAAGAGAGTTGTTCCATCGGAGCTAAGCAGGGGGGAGGGGCTAGAGGACTGTTGACCGTAGACAGCCCTCAGCGCATCGTAAAACTTCTTCATATCATGGCTATCGGCATGCTCCTGGATCTCATCTGCTTTGGCGCTGAGCCAGGCATTCTACATGGAGCGGAGTCTGGCCTGTACCTTGCTGCGGATGTTGATGAAGGCAGCTTTCTTTGCGAAGCACTTGGGGTCACTGATGTGCACAGAGAAGTTGGCGTTTCTCCTCCAGGAGGGGCTGAATCTCAGAGTTATTTTCATCAAACCAGTCCTGGTGCTTCTTTTTCTTGGGTCCAATGATTTCGAGAGCGATGGAGTAGGTGGAGTCTCTGAGGTGTGCCCACTGATCTTCAATAGTGTCCGAGATGGTAAGGGGGACAGATAGCTTGTCGTTAATTGCTTCCTGTATCTAATTGATGACATCTGGACTTTTCAGTTTCTCCACGTCAAGGCGCTTTGTGACTTTCTGGCCCTGAGGCCGCCTCTTGCGTTGGATGTAGAGGCACATTTTGGATATGATCAGGCGGTGGTCTGTCCAACAGTCGGCACCACACACAACCTTACTCAACCTTACATCTCTCCTGTCCCTTGCCCTGATGATGACGTAGTCAATCAGATGCCAGTGGTGGGAGCGTGGGTGCATCCACGACGTCTTGCTACGGGTGGGTAGGCAGAACATGGTGTTGGTGATGGTAAGGTCCTGTGCAGCGCAGAGGCTGAGCAGCCGTAGGCCGTTGCTATTGCACTTGCCCACTCCATGGTGGCCAAGGACCCAGTCCCAAGTGGAATGGTCCATGCCAACGCGGGCATTGAAGTTGCCGAGGACGATGAGCTTCTCTCTCTGCGGAGCAGCGGAGATGAGGCTTTCCAGTTCCAGATTTTCATAGAACTGGTCCTTGGTATCTTTGGGGTTAGTCATGGTTGGTGCGTAGGCGCTGATCAGTGTGACGATTCCTCCCTAACTGAGCGGGAGTTGCATCTTCATCAGCCGGTCATTGATGCTGTCCGGGATGCTGATCAGCTTCCTCACGTGCTCAGTCTTGATGGCGAAGTCCATGCCAGCCTCTCTGCACTCCTCGCTGCTGTGTCCACTCCAGAAAAAGGTGTAGCCGCCACCTGACTCTGTCAGTTGACCCTTGTCTGAGAGGCGAGTCTCACTGAGGGCTGCGATGTCTACCTTATAGCAGGCAAGCTCCCTTGCTACAAGAGCAGTTCTTCTCTCGGGTCGGTCAGCTCTGGTGTTGTCGAGCAAAGTAAGAACATTCCATGATGCTAAGGTAAGCAGCAACCCTTTCTTTCTCATGTCTCGACCACTGTGATGGAAACCCCGCCAGCCGCAGTATGCTGGCCAGGGGTGATGGTGAAGCAGCTATGTTTAGGGCTCCTTTTATCGCCCCGACCTCATGCCATGGAGGCAAGCAGAGTGATCCTGGAAAAGACTGCTTTGTCGGCCAGCCAGTTGCCTGCACCCCCTTGCTGCTTCAGTCGAGTGGAGTATGACCAGCTTCTGGGCCGCCTGTGTGCAGGTTTGCAGCTACAGCTCCCAGTGATTTCCACACCTGCTGCTTTGCCGCTCGCCCATCGCCACAGGGCTTGGTGTTGACGCAATGTTTGACACCATGACTTGCGCTGGATTTGGATTATATTGAAGGGAACTTGCGCTGCATTGGCTTCACTCTCTCGTCCTGGCCCACCCAATTCCAACGGCAAGACATAGTCGAGACGGCTGGGGATGAACAAAGGTGCAGGAGCTGCCGGAGGGAGGCAAGTATGCCGTCCAACCGCCTACGGGGCTCCACTCCATCGTTTCTGTTGGGGTTGCTCCCTAGCCTTATCCATTTCCATGGCTCTCACAAGGCAGTGAGGCCATTTGACCCATGGCTGTGTCAGGGCATGTCCACACGTCAATGGGCCGTAGCACACTCCCTACTGTTCCGAGATCCTCTACTGATTCAGCCTGGAGTCGCATGACAACCAGTTACCTTGTGTGACCACGAGAAGACACAGCAGAGGTCTTGATGATCGAGAGGCTGTGTACTGGCAGGAGAAGACTTACGCACTCGGCTTCTCGTTTCGCGCAAGGCTAGCCAGTGGTGGTTGCTGAGAGTGAGATGGTGAGTAAGCCAAGACGCTACCTTATAGCTAACACGCTTGCGCGTCACATCACCCTGTGTGCATTGCACACACACATACACACATATACCTACATATTCTCATACATATACGTACACATGTATGCACATATACATACATGCACATAAAGTTACCTACATATATGTACACATACATATATATGCACCTATACGCATACATATATATGCATATATACATATACATACACACAAATATATATACGTATATACATAAAAACACACATAAACATGTATACACAATAAATAAATAAATAAATAAAAATATATACACACATGCATATATACATACATATACAAATAGGTATACATACACATACATACACTAGTACATATATAAACATACATACATACATACACACATATGCATATATAGAATGATGGCAGATCAATTATTACATGCTTCCAGCATTTCAGGGCTACACACGTGACACTTTTTTCATCGCCACGGACAATTTTTATAGACAAATGCCTGAGGAAGTATCTATACAAAGATGATGTTACAGAGTTTTAGCTTTGTACGACAGCTAAGTCTCTCTCTCTCGGTTCAAAATGTCGAGATCCAGCAAGAAGCATGAGCAAGATAGCCAGCAACAAATCAAACTGCAGACCAGCTTAATGCGGGTACTAGTCTCCCGCTTTATATATATTTTTTTTTAAATCAGAGATTTGCTTCACCAAGAGGGGTAGCCTTAACAGGGCTTTTGGGAGTCCTCTCCACCCATCAAACATAGCGAAATAAAGGTATACACGTACACATACAAGCATGCATACAAACAGATGCACGCAAACATACATACGCAAGAGCAAACACACATGACAACATGCGCATACACTCATACATACACGCATGTACATACATACGTACACATACACGTACATGTAGAATATATATGAAGGAGCATTTATCATGACGATGCTGATGGTTGTTACGAATACGTGAATTCAACATGAATAAAAGAGTAAAACAATCCCAAATGCACAGGAGATACATATACATACATATATACACATATATATATATATATATAAATACATATATACATATATATAAATACATATATATACATATATAAATACATATATATACATATATATACATACATATGCATACATATATATACATACATATATACATATATATGATGATTGCAACGTCTTGTCAGACGAGTGCTACTCCCTCAGACATTCAAAATCCATGAGCCCAAATGCCTGAGAGAGTATCTATACAAATATGATGTTACAAAGTCTTAGCTTTGTACGACAGCTAAGTCTCTCTCTCGGTTCAAAATGTTAAGATCCAGCAACAAGCAAGAGCAAGATAGGCAGCAACAAATTAAACTGCAGACCAGCTTAATGCGGGTAATGGTCTTCCGCTTTATGGTTTTTTAAATCAGAGATTTGCTTCTCCTAGAAAGGTTGCCTTCATCATGGTTTACAAAGGGCGAATGAACTCTTTTTCTGGGTCAACAGCCAACTAGCACCGTGTATATTTGTGTGTGTATATGTGTATTGGGGTGGAGAGGGCTCCCGTACATATATATACATACATATATACATACATATATGCATACATATACATACATATATATATACATATATATACATACATATATACATACATATATGCATACATATACATACATAAATATACATATATATATACATACATATACGTACATATATACATACATACATATGCATACATATATACATACATACATATACATGATGATTGCAACGTCTTGTCAGACGAGTGCCACTCCCTCAAACATTTAAAATCCATGAGCCCAAATGTCTGAGGGAGTATCTATACAAAGATGATGTTACAGAGTCTTAGCTTTGTACGACAGCTAAGTCTCTCTCTCGGTTCAAAATGTTGAGATCCAGCAACAAGCAAGAGCAAGATAGCCAGCAACAAATCAAACTGCAGACCAGCTTAATGCGGGTACTGGTCTCATGCTTTATGGTTTTTTAAATCAGAGATTTGCTTCTCCTAGAAAGGTTGCCTTTACCACGGCTTACGGGAGTCCTCTCCACCCCAATACACATATACACACACACAAATATACACGGTGCTAGTTGGCCGTTGACCCAGAAAAAGAGTTCATTCGCCCTTTGGAAGGTCTTGTTTTTAATCCTCCAGGGAGACTAGCCGCCCTCCTCACCAAACAAGTCTGGTGGGGGAACCAGTTTAGTCGCCGGTGACCCGACCATGAGGCAGGTAGTACTGGGTTACATGGTACCAGTAGCATATGACATGACCTGACACCTGATACATATACATACATATATACATACATACATATATACATATATATACACATATATACACATACATGTATACATACATATATATACACATATATATATACATACATATATATAAACATGCATATATACATACATATATATATATACATATATACATGCATATATATATACATACATATATATACATGCATATATACATACGTACATATATATATACATACATATATACATATATATATATACATACATACATATATACATACATACATATATACATATATATATACATATATATACATATATACATATATATATACATACATATATACATACATATATATACATATATATATATACATACTTATATATACATACTTATATATATATATACACACATATGTATACATACATATATACATATACATATATATATATACATACATATATACATATACACACATATATACATATATATATACATATATATAAATATATATATACATATAGTTCATTATCAGTTGGGAAATAAAAAAATGAGCTCATTGTCAGTTGGGAGATAAAAAAAAATGAGCTCAATATCAGTAGGAGATTAAAAAAAATGAGTTCATTATCAGTTGGGAGATTAAAAAAAATGAGTTCATTATAAGTTGGGAGATAAAAAAAATGAGTTCATTATCAATTGGGAGATAAAAAAAATGAGTTCATTATCAGTTGGGAGATTAAAAAAAAGGGAAGATTGCTGCTAGTTTTTACTCGCGTTCGTTGTGGGAAAAGTGTGAAAAAAACCCGACTCAAGTCTTTGTTTTATTCTCAGCTCGAAAGAATTTTCGTCACTAAAATAAATTAATTCCCTAAAAAATATCGTTCGGTTACGAATAACTAAAGACAGTCTTTCAAGTAAGTATCGTCCAAAGTTGGTATTTAAAAAATTAAATGTTCAAACATACACACAAAAACCTTTTCGAGACCAAACAAACTTATTCGAAAATTATTTTAAGAAATACCCAAAACCTTACCAAAAACGCTATATTAGCAGATTATCCAAACCAAAGAGTTCTAAAACAAAGGGCAGAGAACTCAATAACAATCAATGATTTTGGTAATAGGAGAATAAGTTCGTTTACATCATTTTTAATCTGCGAATTCAAAAGTTATAAGAAGAATTTTAAAAAACGTTTTTCTAACAAATATAAATATAAATGAAATTTTAATTTGGAAATAAAAAGTAAATTTTAATTATTCGTTTTTAGATGAAAATAAATACAATGTTAAAATAAAATACGTATGTGTATAAGCGCAAAGATTTTGTCAAATAAACATTTGTTTAAAATCTATATTTTTATGTGATGCGTCTTCCTCATGATGTTTTTTGTCGGAATTAGCATACCGACGGGGGGGGGGAGAAAAGACGGTTTAAGTCTCGCAACGAAATGTCGACGTTGCTTACAAGTGTCAGAAATTTAATTTCTTCCTTCTTTTCGTCGTTGTCTTTTATCTTTCCTCCCTTCTTTCCTTCTTTAACTTTACGTCTTTTTAACGAGCTGCTGCTGCTGAAAGAATCACGCCACAATTGGTTCTACTAAGAGATATTTTTCCCGCGAAAATTCAACAAGTGCACTAGAGAGCGGAGCGAAAGTCAGTTTTGGACAGAGATTCCACGAGGGTAACACGCAAGTTACGAGCTCTGGTCCTACTCAGACATTCAAGTCTTAAAAATAGTAAAAGTTATTTCATTGTTCATAGGAATGAATAATGAGTTTCAGTAAGAGTCGAATCAAGTTGGTTGACTCGAAAAGAAAAGAAAGAATCAATTCTAAGAAGAATTAATCTATAAACTGGACGCACGAGATGCGATTAAATGTCGGCGTGTGGAAACCGAAATGTCTTTCCATGTTGTAACCAGTGAGAATTTCATCTGACAAGAAGGACGAACGAAGGTTTTACCAAACAACATTGAGTTTTCAAATTCAAGGATTATTTTCAAAAGAACTTTCAAGGATTCTGTCACTGAAGTGAGGAGAGATCGATTTGGAGTGGCGTGAAGAAAATATATATGTAAAAAAAAAGGACTCACACACATATATATAAAGATAAAAAAAAGAAAAGTTAAAAAAAAAACGAAATCATTGTTTTACGCAGTAAGTTCTCTTATTCTAATTTTCTCTTATTTCTGTACTCTCTCTCTCTCTAGTGTTAATTAAGCCTTTAGTGCTTGCCATAAGGACATTTTTTGGCAGTCGAATTGGTGAACATATAAACTGTATTTTCTCTTGTAAATTGAACATATAAACTGTATTTTCTCTTGTAAATTGAACATATAAACTTTTTCTCAATAATTGAACTTTGCAGCTTCTTTCCCCAACCCTTATGCTTTCTTTTCCCTCAATAAAATGGCAATATTTTTTTTATTCTTAAAGGTATTTCCTTGTCTTTATTTTTTCATGTCCTGATTTTTCTAGGCTTATTAACATGAACCACGTGGGATAACCTTCACGGGACTCAGTGAATAAATTTCCCGCATTCTGCCAAAACATTTACGAACCCTGTTAAGAAATAATTGCACCTAAGCCGAGATTACGGATGTTGCTATGTGCTTTAGTTATTGGCAGTGTTCTTACCTGAAATGGTTATTTTCCTCCTATCGGACAAGATTTGGGGAGATACCATTTCTTCTGTCAAAAGCTTGAGAAACGTTATATAGGATTATCCCTTTATTGGAAATAATTTAGGGTTGGTTCTGCTCAAGCTGTTAACTTATTCTTCGTATTATGTTCACCAGACTGTATCTGCCTGTCCTTTTTTTCTAGATATTATTTCCCATTTTGGGATAGTCTTAGTTCTTTTGGTTGTTGCATCATTCTTTTTTGGCGGGCTTTCTGTGCGCGCCATCTTGTCTTGTTGGCTTGATTGGTAACGGTTGGCGCCATTTTGAGTGACGTCATAGATTATGTGGTAGCTCTCTCTCTCTTTATCTCAAGTATTGATAAGTTAAGTGAGAATTAGTTGAAAATAAAATGGCTGCGACGCCAAAGGATGTTCTGTTGAAGAAGTTGAAAATTAATAAGAATAAAATACTTGTAGTGCTAGAAGCGATAGAATCATCTCGTGAAGTGGGAGAGGACAAATATTCTTTATGTAAAAATCAGGTTGAAGAATACTTGTCGAACGCGGCATTGTTGGAAGAACAGTTAGTCGATATTTATTTAAATGATAATGTCGAAGAATACATTGTGGAAACTTTCTCCAAGGATTGTGCCTTGTTTAGATTACAAGCTCTGGAGAAATTGGCTGGATTGAGACTTGCCAAAGTTGAAGAATCGGAGACCTGTTTGAAGAAGAGTGATAAAGTCAAGGGTGTAAATATTACCCCTTCTATCGTCTGTCCTAAATTCAATGATAGGGACTTAGAGACAGATAAGCTAGCCTTTTTAAATTTTCACCGGGAGTTCCTGAACTGTGTATCCAGTTTGGATAGTGACTCGTTGAGATTGGTCGTGTTGAAAAACCATCTCACGGGTTACGCCTTTCAGATTGTTAAACACTTATCGGTATCGGACGAAAATTACGAGATTGCATTAGAGTTGCTTTCCAACGAGTTCCTAGATGAGAGTTGTGTTGTGGACTCAATTTTCTCGTCCTTGTTGAATACTGATCGTTTGTATAGTAATTTGGACGTGAAAAAATTCTTGACTGACGTGAAGACGCAGGCATACGAATTGAAGAATTCCTTCAGTATTGATTTTCTGGAATGCGGTACCCCGGGAAATCGATTGTTGGGTCATATCGTATTCGGTAAATTACCCGTTACCTTTAGAACAGAATTAGTGCACAAAGTAAACAATAATTACCCTTCTCTGGAGCAGATTTTGGATAACTGTACTGATATTATTAGAACTCTTGAGCTCTGTAAATATGATCCTGGGAGTCGTAGACCAGACTTCTCTGTAAAAAGGTCTAATAACAAGTTTAAACCTTCCTTACCAGATAAAAGACCCTCCACGTTGGAGAATTTCCACGTCAAGACATCTAAAGTCAAATATAGATGTTGTTTTTGTAAAAGTAATGATCACAAGGCTCATATGTGTAAATCCTATCCAACGTTTAAGGACAAGTTGAGAAGGTGTAACGAGTTAGTGATTTGTTCTAGATGCATCAGCCATCTCCATGGGGAAAAAGACTGTCCTTGCAATGGAAGGGAGTCTGAGCTGTGTTGGTCTTGCAATAGACCTGGGCACCGTAGCGTTATGTGTCCCATGGCGGTCAAGCCTATTGTTTCTTCTAACGCTTGTTGGATGACCAGTAGCTCGTCCTTATTACCTGTAGTTAACATTTCGGTTAATGTGGGGGGCAAGGATGTGTCCTTTAACTGTTTGGTAGATACCGGCAGTGAGAGATCTTACCTCTGCAAAGGACTTATAAGAAAGATTTCCATATCCTCACCCATGAAAAGTCGCAGATTTCTTATAAAGACCTTTTTGGGTAATAAAGTAAGAGATCTGCAGGAGATAGATCTCCGTGTGAAATTCAGGATGAATCAAGGCAAGTTTCATTCTTGTTGGATGAACACTTAGACCTGTCCTTTAAAATTGAAGGATTAGGCGGTGTGATATCTGACTTGAGAAAGGACGAGGTGAAATTGGCTGCTGATTTCTCGTGTATGAAAAACGACATGCTGCCAGTCCATGGTCTGATTGGTATTGATGTAATCAAGTTTTTGGGCCCCTTGCAGCTAACCCAATTTAAAGACGGATTTGCATTTAGTTCGTCTCAGGGAATGATTTTGTTTGGAGACGTTTCGGACTTCAAATCCTGTTGTTCTGTGCGGGAGCAGGCTGGCTTGAATTACAATCGAGTCGTAGGGAAATTTTCGTCGTGTAATGTTACTCATGTATACTTTGTTTTGGAGCCTAAATCGAACCATTTGGATCCTTGGAGTTGTTTTGATGAAGCGGCAGTGGATAGGACCATAGAGAATATGTTCAATCTCGAAACATTGGGTGTTACAGATGAGGTATGCAGTAGCTACGATAAAATAAAAATAGCAGATTTTCGTTCGTCTATTGAATATCGTGACGGAAGCTACTATGTAAGTTTACCTTGGAACCTAGATAAGTTGAACGCAGTTCCGTCTAGTTATAATGTGGCATTAGCTGTCTTAGACAAAGTAGTAAATAAATTGTCTGACAAAAATCTGTACTCTGATTATTGCAAAGTATTTCTTGATCAGGAGAACGAAGGCATAATTGAGAGAATTCATGTGCCTCCTTCAGAATTTGCCAAGTACACCTGGATACCCCATCGTCCTGTCTACAAAACTGAACCACAGTGCACAACAAAAATAAGGCCTGTGTTCAATTGTTCATTGAGAACGGGTGGTAAGCCGTCCCTCAATGATTGCGCCTATACGGGTGTGAACCTGTACACTGATATGCTGGAGCTTTTGTTCAAATTCCGAACCGATACGTTGGTTCTATTAGCGGACATTAAAAAAGCGTTTTTGATGGTCAAATTGAAGAACGAATTTGACAAGAATCGTTTCTGCTTCTTTTTGAAGTTAGAGGACGAGCTACAGCACTTTGACGAGCTACAGCACTTTGATCTTTGGATTTGTGTCCAGCCCGTTCATTTTGTGTTATATAGTGAAATATCATGTAGAAAAACATGCCGCAGGACCCTGCCGTGACATGCTGTTGAATAACTTCTATGTCGATAATCTGGTTAAAACACACCAGTCGCAGTCTGAATTGCTGAAGTTATATGTGGAAGCAGTAACTACCATGAAAAAGGGTGGCTTCGAATTGAAAACTTGTAGCAGTAACAGCGAAATAGTTTCGCAACGTATACAGTTGGACAACAATGGTTCCTCTCACGGAATGGTGTGTGAGAAAGTCTTGGGCTATACGTATGATCCGATGTTGGATGAAATGAAATTAAGTAGCGGAGGTGTTGAGACAGTAGTCTCAACTAAAAGAGACATGTTGTCTGTGAATTCTTCGATCTTTGACCCGTTGGGTCTTGTGTTGCCTATTACTATAAAGGGAAAAATCATGTTGAGCCAAGTATGGAAGTTAGGTATAGGCTGGGACCAAGCAATTCCTAATGATATATTATCTCTTTGGAATAGTTTTCAAAAGAGTCTTAAGGACATTCAAAACATTGGTTTTAATAGATGTTCGGTTCAAACTGATTTGCCGGTAATCTTGATCATGTTCTGTGATGCTTCGAACCGTGCTTACGGAATTGTCGAATATATGTACCAACGAGGAAGGGCTAACTTATTTTTTGCAAAAGCTAAAGTGGCTCCCTCTGTTAAGAGAACCCTTCCTACGTTGGAATTGTTGGCTGTATTTTGGGGCATTAAACATGTAATTATTTTGGTTAAGATGTTCCCGAATTTGTTCAAGGAAATCATAGTGGCTGTCGACGCACAAGTAGTGTTGTCGTGGTTATTGTCGGAAACCATCAACACCAAGTGTCAGTTTACGAGAAACCGATGAAAGATATCAAGTCTATGGTTAACGAACTGACAGATAAGGGTTATACGATCAAGTTTAGATATGTGAATACTGTAGAGAATCCAGCTGATCTGGTAACAAGAGGTGTTCCTCTAGACAAATTTACTAAAGAGAAGGACTTTTGGTTAAGCGGCCCTGTATGGTTGCGGGGGAATTGCCTGGAATGGCCGGAGTACACTTTGGCTTGCCTTAGTGAGAAGAGTCGGGAGTTGACCACGGCATACACTGGCTGTGAGGTGGAGACTGATGTTGTGCCTGTGATAAAGTTGGAAAGATTTTCCGTTCTCTCTAGGGTTATCAGGATTCTGGCTATGGTTTTTAAATTCATTGCCAAGTTGAAAAAAGTTAAGGATGTTGACCCTTTGGTCAGGGCCAAGCTGTACTTGGTCATGTTCGTACAGAACCAGTTCTTCAGGGAAGAGAGGAATTTCTTGTTGAACTCAAGTGAGAAGGAAGTGCCTAGGCTGGTAGCCAAGTACAATCTATTTTTAGATGAAAGAAATATAATTCGTTGTCGTGGACGAATTGATGGTTGCCTCTATTTTTCGGATGAGGTGAAACATCCTGTACTGTTACCCAAGTCTAGCCATGTTACTACATTGTTTATAAGGGATTTTCATGTCAGATGTAAGCATTTGGGCATTGCTGCGACTCTTGAAAGATTGCGCAATGCTGGATTTTGGATTCCTAAAGCTAGGCAGGCTGTGAAGACTCTTCTGGCTGATTGTGCCACTTGTAAAAGATACAATTCGCTGTCCTTTAGATATCCTAAGGTCACCAATCTGCCCAGGCATCGTGTAAACTTAGTCAGGCCCTTTGTACATACGGGTATTGATTTTACAGGTCATCTGTGGGTGAGTGAGGGTGAAGCTGTCAGGAAAATTTACATACATGTTTTCACGTGTTTTAATGTGAGAGCAGTTCATCTGGAATTGTTGCCGGATGTGTCTACTTACTCTGTAGTATTAGCCTTTTTCAGATTCTTTAATTTGTATGGTGTACCTACACACATCTACTCTGATAATGCCTTATCCTTTGTCGCGGGTTGTGATATAGTGAAGAGGGTATTGTTGGCGGATGAATTTGGAGGAAGTCTTGATACGTGTAGTATAAAGCATCATACTATCCCCTTATATTCTGCATGGTTCGGAGCTATGTGGGAAAGATTGATCAAAACTGTGAAGAATTGTTTGTTCAAAGTTGTGGGAAGAGGTAGATTAAACTATTTTCAGTTGCTGACTGTGTTGTCGGACATACAGAGATCAATCAATGATAGACCTTTGACCTATCGCTGTTCTGACGATAATGGTTTGGAAGTTATTACTCCCAACGCGTTCCTACGCTCATATCCTGGAAGTGCTGTGTTTCTGAATTTTGATGAAGAGATGTCTTCTATTGAACCTCCTAGTAGGTCAGATTTAATCGATAGTTTAAAATATCGAGAATCCATTTTGAATAAGTTCAGGTCTATGTGGTATGAACAGTACTTGATGAGTTTGAGAGAGTTATCTAGTGATTTGTACCAGTCTAGTTTTGATAACAAGATAAAGGTGAATGATGTAGTGTTGATAAAAGGTTTTAAGTCTAGACCTCACTGGAGTTTGGGCAGGGTGATGAAACTGACCCAAGGTTCCGACGAATTGGTGAGATCTGCCTTGATTAAAAGAGGTGATACGTTGCAAGAGCATTCAATAAAACATTTATTCCCGTTGGAACTTTCTATAATTCATTCTTTCCAAGCCCCTGCTGCAGATCAAGGTGATGATTTGCCTGAAGGTGAAAATGTTGTGGAATCAGTTCGTGAGGATCAGTCTAAACCTGTTAGACATCAGAGATCAGTTAAAGAGAGAAATCCTGATTATCTCTGGTATTAGTTGGAAAATGTCCACCTTTTTTCTTTTCTCTTTTTCTTTTTTTGTTCGGGAGAGGGTCAGAAATTTAATTTCTTCCTTCTTTTCGTCGTTGTCTTTTATCTTTCCTCCCTTCTTTCCTTCTTTAACTTTACGTCTTTTTAACGAGCTGCTGCTGCTGAAAGAATCACGCCACAATTGGTTCTACTAAGAGATATTTTTCCCGCGAAAATTCAACAAGTGCACTAGAGAGCGGAGCGAAAGTCAGTTTTGGACAGAGATTCCACGAGGGTAACACGCAAGTTACGAGCTCTGGTCCTACTCAGACATTCAAGTCTTAAAAATAGTAAAAGTTATTTCATTGTTCATAGGAATGAATAATGAGTTTCAGTAAGAGTCGAATCAAGTTGGTTGACTCGAAAAGAAAAGAAAGAATCAATTCTAAGAAGAATTGATCTATAAACTGGACGCACGAGATGCGATTAAATGTCGGCGTGTGGAAACCGAAATGTCTTTCCATGTTGTAACCAGTGAGAATTTCATCTGACAAGAAGGACGAACGAAGGTTTTACCAAACAACATTGAGTTTTCAAATTCAAGGATTATTTTCAAAAGAACTTTCAAGGATTCTGTCACTGAAGTGAGGACAGATCGATTTGGAGTGGCGTGAAGAAAATATATATGTAAAAAAAAAGGACTCACACACATATATATAAAGATAAAAAAAAGAAAGGTTAAAAAAAAACGAAATCATTGTTTTACGCAGTAAGTTCTCTTATTCTAATTTTCTCTTATTTCTGTACTCTCTCTCTCTCTAGTGTTAATTAAGCCTTTAGTGCTTGCCATAAGGACATTTTTTGGCAGTCGAATTGGTGAACATATAAACTGTATTTTCTCTTGTAAATTGAACATATAAACTGTATTTTCTCTTGTAAATTGAACATATAAACTTTTTCTTAATAATTGAACTTTGCAGCTTTGCTGCCTTCTTTCTCCAACCCTTATGCTTTCTTTTCCCTCAATAAAATGGCAATATTTTTTTTATTCTTAAAGGTATTTCCTTGTCTTTATTTTTTCATGTCCTGATTTTTCTAGGTTATTAACATGAACCACGTGGGATAACCTTCACGGGACTCAGTGAATAAATTTCCCGCACAAGCAGCCTTTCCTTGTAAAAGTAACAAATGGGTAACGATGATCGAAGTGTAATTTGTCTAAAAGACAGCAACAACTACTACAACAACAGTAGAGCGGCCACCCCTTTTTATCTATTCCAACTCTCAGTCAACGAGATTTACGCGTGACTGGAATGTCTATTTAACTTGTAAGGAATAGGCACTCAGGTTCTTTGATTAACGGACCACCGGCCGTGTTGGTCACAGCTACCAGCACTCTTTTCTTCCCCACCGACCTACCCTCGGCAAGTCAACCGATTCAAAATTCTCACCATTCCCCACAAAAGAAAAAAAAATCTTTAAGAGAATAAAACAGTTTGTTTAGACTCCTGATAAACTGGGTCTACCAGTTACAACTCCTTAAGGGTTGCAAGTCGGACAGAACCATTGTTCATCTTCTGGTGGTGCTTCAGTTAGACCCACACAGCTGAAGTGAAACCAGTCATTGCATCTATCGCATGCTATCATAGGTCTGGTATCCTCAGGTCTGTTACAGCTAGGACAGATCCAAATTATAGTACTCTCTCTCCATTGAGGGTCCTGACTTATATCCTGTGAACTTGATGGTTCCATGCCTATCGGGTCAGGTTCTCCAGGCTGTGAGAGATTTCCAGAGAAAAGAGATGCTTGATAGAGTATGTGTCTATAGCTTCATTCCCCTTCCTCACCTTCACCATGCGCACCAATTCATCACTTCCTTGGATTAGCTGTAGAACTTCACCTAGGGACCAGAAAGGCCTCGTCTTCAGAGGGCTTTTTATGAGCACTATGTCTCCTGGTTTTACTTTATCTTCGAAAGAACTATCAGCCAAGCTCATTGCTCTTTCTCTGCGACTCAATAAATAGTCCTCATTCAAAACTTTCCTAAATTTAGTCAGGCTTTTTCCTGGGAACGCAGGGTTTGAATCAAGTCACTTCGACTAATAGGATCGATCGTTTCCAGGTCCTGATTTTCCAACCGCATTATTATTCCCTGACCAACATTCGCATTCATGAGAGAGTTAGGGGTTAAGACATTCAGATCAGCATCCTCAGAGCTCCTATATGTCAGGGGGGCGGCTATTTACTGCCCTTTGCACATCAGACAAAATTGTTAGTAGACCAAAACAGTCTACTTTACTTCTTCCTATTGCTTTATATAAACAAGATTTTATGGTCTTGATAGACCTCTCTCAACTACCACCGTACCAAGGTGAAAACAGTGGAATTGTGCAATGTTTTAAGTCATATGGGCTAAATCTTTCCTTGAATTCGTCCGCTATCATGCCCCGGTTAATGATTCTGGTAGCAGCATTAAATGTGCGCGCATTATCCGAATAAAGGTGTGTAGGGATTCCATTCACGTTCGTGAACCTAATGAATGCTTGAATAAATGATTTCACGGTCATATCCGGAACCAGTTCTAAATGTACAGCCCTAATACTCATACATGTAAATAGAAGAATGTACATTTTATAGTCTTTTTCTTGTCCTTTAACATAGATATGGCTGGTAAAATTCACACCAGTATGTAGATAGGGCCTGACAAAATTCACCCGAGGGGCTGGTAAGTTGATCGAATTTGATATTGAAAAGGAAACGGCATTATAGCGTTTGCATTTCACACAAGTACTAACCACATTTTTAACAGCCTGTCTGGCTTGTGGTATCCAATAACCTGCCAATCGTATTTCATTCAATGTTGTGGTCAAGCCTAATTGTTGGCTTCTTTGGTGATATTCTTGAATAATCAATCTTGTTAGATAATGCTCTTTTCCAATAAAATAGGATTTTGGACCTCATATGAGTGATATTCCGATTTTCCTATTCTTCCCATCGTATAATGCCCTTGTGGTCCAAAAAGAGATTAAAATTCTTCACCAGTTTAGGCATGCTATTTCCTCCAGGGTCCAACAAAAAGTCCAACTCCCTTGAAAAGGATTGTTTTTGCATTGTCTTGATCAGGTAGGCATTTGCTTGTAACTCAGGATCCATCTCCCTCTTTTTTAACTTGTTGATGAACTTGAATATCAGTGAAGTTACACTGATCAACTTACTAAAACTGGAGAATTTTTCCAATTCGACTTCTCATATAGCCACTTCATTCTCTGTGGCTTAATTTACTGAAGTGCCAATCTGCTCCATCTGAACTTTAGAAAGGCAACCCAACTTACAATGGCACCAGGAAGATTCTTCTTGCCTTATCCATTTCGGTCCCTCATACAAAAGAGAAAACTTTTCCTTAAATTTCTTGATAGTCAAACCTCTGGTGATGTAATCGGCCGGGTTGTCATCTGTTGAAGTGTACTGAAAATTTATCTTTATGTTAAAATCAGTTTTAACTTTCTCACACATTTCAGCTATGTCTTGCAATCTATTCTGTACAAATACATTTTTTGTTTGGACGAAGTCAGCCAAAATCCAGGACAGAACTACCAGAGCATCTGTGATTACATATACGCCTTTTATAGGAATGTCCTTTAGGGACTCTTTTATAAAAGGGAAGCATTTCATTGCTAAAAATACTGTTAAAAGTTCCAACGTTGGGAGGGATTTTCCCTGCAAAGGAGCCATTTTCGCTTTGGCAAATACCAAGGATGAATTTCTATCCTGTACAGCATATACCGCAAACCCATATGCAGCTTTAGACGCATCACAGAAAAAGAATAATTTTGTATCCTTTCCTTCATCTATAACCCTCCTGGGTGAAAGATACAGAGTCTAAGCTGATAAATCTTTTGCCAACGTTCTCCAAACTGAACTCATAACTTGAGGAACCATATCATCCCAATTCAGTTTTTGTCTCCATATTTCTCTCATCAATAAACGACCTCGCACTGTCACAGATAGATACGGAGACAAAGGATCAAATACCTTTGAGGTCTCCGATAATATTTTCCTCTTAGTTGATGCCTCCAAGTCGCATGATGGTGGGAAGACTCTTATAGAATCTTGGACAGGGTCATATTGATACCTCAGCACCGTTTCCTAACCAGAGTCGAATCCTGATAACGTTCCATCTGCCTCCATTTTCTTTTGGAGTGTTACACAGTTGGAATTGCAAGACTGTAAATTAAAATTTCCCTTCTGCAGACGCTCTCTCGCAGAGATATACAAATCAGATAGATTTTCTGCATTATTCACAGTTTTCACTAGGTTGTCAACATAAAAACTAGATTTCAGTGCCTCCGAACATTCATCCAAAGGGAATTTCTCTGCATGAAACTTTAACAGTAATTTAAAATAAAAGGGCTTGCATTGAAGCCAAAAAATAAGGGTTTTGTACCTGTAGCAATGTAATTTTTGACCTTTCTTCAGAAAAAAAGCAAAACCGATTACGATCCTTTTCTGATGCCAGACGAATCATCAGAAATGCTTTTCTGATGTCAGCCAACAAGACATATCGGTTTGTTCGGAATCGGATCATCAATTTTAACATGTCGCTCATCAGGTTCACTCCAGGATAAGCTACTTCGTTCAATGATACTGAGCCCTTATGTTTATAAGAACAATTAAATACCGGTCTCACCTTGATAGTAGTCTGGTCTGTTAGTTTTAGCACTGGCCTATGTGGAATCCATATATAGTCTTTAAATTGTTCAGGAGGCACAATTACTTCTTCGATAATACCCTCGTCTTCTTGTTGTTGAAAAACTTGCAAATACTGATTATACAAGTTTTTCTTCTCCAGATCCTTATTAACCTTTTCTAGCACCCGAATAGAAGCATTGTAATTAGATGGTACCGATTTTAATTTATCTTCATACCACTGAAGTTGTACATGATAGAGACCATCTTTGTATGTGATGGAATCTCTAAACTGCTTAACCTTCTCTTCATTCAAGGTGGAGAATTTCTCGTCAATGGGTAATCCAACAGATTCAAGGTTGAACATGTTTTCCAACCCTCATTGGACACTACTCTCTTCAACCCAATTTTTTAGAGGGTCTGGGTAGGATTCCTCTGGGTGAACCACGTAGTTCATTCTGGAAGATGGAAGTGGTGGAGTTTTCGCCAACACCTCTTCATAATTAATTTGTGTTCTTTTTTGGTTTTTAATCTGGTGTTTATATAGAAAAGAACACCTATTTCCAAAGGGGATTAGTCCTTTTTTTAGTCTCGAATGCTGCCCCATACATGCAAGGGACTATCTTTAAAGGTTCCAGGTACTGGATTGCGTCGAGTCCTAGTAACCCATCTATAGTAACCAAATCCTCCTTTACATTAAACTTTGCAGTCAGTCTGTGATTCTTTAAATTTCCAAGAATCTAAGTCCTTCAAGGCTGTAAGACAAGTTCAACTTGGTCGCAAGAATCTGAAGAGTATGTGTTTTGCCGGGCATCAAATTCAATCGCAACGAGATTTCCTTAAAGGTTTTAGGACTCGTTCCTAAAAAGGTCTTTACTTCCATTATTTTATCCTTTGCGAAGGAGAGGCGATTTAGCTTCTTTAAAATTAAAGAGTCCAAATAACTTCTTTGACTGCCAGTGTCTAACAGACAGTTTACCTTCACTTTTTATCTCCTCTTTGCACTATTATTTCAATTATGGGAGAAAGGAAAGCATTATCGTCTTTTGTATGTAGGCAGGTATCAACCTGCATACTACTCGTAACAGTTGAGCACATAGCAGTTATGTGTCCTTTAGAGTTGCAACTATGGCAACAAATTTCTCTTGATGTCCTTAACGGACACATATTCCCCAAGTGAGATCTCTTTAGGCACCGAAAACAAAGACGCAGCTCTCTACACCGGGTTATCCTGGCTTCATGGGTCGTATAATTGCTACAGTCCTCAGAAAAATGTTTATTGCTTTTGCAAAAGTCGCATCTTACCTCAGATCTCAATTCGGTATTAAACGTTTTAAGAGACGAGGTTTCGATCATCTCCTCTGGCTTAACCTTAAGTTGCAGCCTAGGTTTGGACATCAGTACCTTCGTCGGCTGTCTGGCAACTAGCATTTGTTTCACTATTCTTGGTGTTTCCTTCAATAGTGTGGACAATGTCGGGTAGGTAGTCCCAGAGATTCGTAAGACTTTTCCCTTTACTTCGGGCGGGAATTTCGCAAATAACACTTGTGCTATTATTATTGCTCCAGCTGACTTATCGTCATATAAGTCACAACTATACGAGGACCTTAGCTCCCACACATCCACCTGGGTCTTTATCATAAATTTTTTTAATCCTTCCAGGTTTTTGGGATTATCTAACTGGAAATCTAATATTTGCTTAATTATTTCACCTCTTATCTCCTCCTCGTCCAAATATTGGTCCTTTCATAGCTTAAGGGCCATAGCGTAACTATCTTCAGAGGGGTAGAGATGATTTATAAGTTGGAGGGCCCTAACTTCCAAGGAGCATCTCAAAAAATATAGTCTTTCCGTGTTTGATGTTATGGACCCGGCACAATTTTCGAACTTTGTCAAGCAGTCCTTGAAACTCCTCTTGTTGATGTCGAAGTCTTTCCTATCAAAGCGTGGTCCCTTCAACTTTATTTTAAATGGCACCACAGAAAATGAAGAATGGACTGTTGGTTTGAAGGGTGGCGATCTCTCATTTTCTGGAGTAACCAGGTTGCCATGACTAGAGGTTAAGTCAACATCTTCCATCGAGGTAACTGCCGGGTGTTCACTCTGGTCAGCTTTCCGCAGAGAACTTAAATGCTGTCTCACTCCATATTTAAAGCGGAACGAAGCCAGACTTAAGCTTGTCAATGCTTCCGCTTCTTCTCTTGCAGCCAAGTGTTCCTCCATGCCAAAGGAGACACCCTCAAGCTCTTCCAACCAGTCCTCTATTTCTCGCTTAAATAGAGAAAGCACTTCTCTTCCTTTTCTAACCCTTCCAGGGTAGTTAGTATTTTTCTTTGATGAAGTTCTTGTTTCAGCTTCAGGCCCTCCATTGAGACTGAATCATCCATGTTATAATTCCGTTGAACACTAGAATAATCCAACTCCAAAGAGGAGAAATCAATTTCGGTTCAATGTATTATTTTAAAACGGAAAAGAATCAGTTACACTTTGTTTCATTAGATGACGGCCATTACTGTTTTATAAAACCACGTGCGTTACTGATGGGGATAAAAAAAGACAGTCATTTAAATAGAAATAAAGTCCTTACTCATTAAGTTTCGTTGCCATGTGTCGGAATTAGCATACCGACGAGTGTGGGGAGGGGAGGGAGAAAAGACGGTTTAAGTCTTGCAACGAAATGTCGACGTTGCCTACAAGCAGCCTTTCCTTGTTAAAGTAACAAATGATTAACGATGGTCGAAGTGTAATTTGTCTAGAAGACAGCAACAACAGTAGAGCGGCCACCCCCTTTTTATCTACTCCAGCTCTCAGTCAACGAGATTTACGCGTGACTGCAATGTCTATTTAACTTGTAAGGATTAAGGAATAGGCACTCAGGTTCTTTGATTAATGGACCACCGGCCGCGTTGGTCACGGCTACCAGCACTCCTTTCTTCCCCACCGACCTGACCTACTCACGACAAGTCAACCAATTCAAAATTCTCACATTTTTTCCTTTCCGTGCCATGATATTAAAACGAAAAGAATTTAGTAGTAAAAATCCGTGTTTTTTTTTGTTTGTTTTTTTTTGTTTGTTTGTTTTTTCAACAGTGATATTTTTTATATCCGGGAGAGAACGCGTTGGTGTCGCGCGCGTGGTATGAAATAGTTAGGTTGTGTTCGTCGTTAAAGAAAACACATCTACTAAATTCTTTTCGTTTTGATAACATCATGGAACGGGAGTAAGATGTATCACATCGAAATATTGATTTTGAATAAATAAGTTTTTGTTTCCTTTACAAAAAGCTTTACGTTGTAATTTGGCTTATAAACGTACTATTATACGTATTTCATTTTAAAATTTAAACAACGCTTATATCATGGAGAACACAACCTCCTCCTATTATTATTATTATTATTATTATTATTATTATTATTATTATTATTATTAAAAATAGTTCAAGGAGTAATTCACAACATCATAAGAAAGAACATATCGATTATGGAACAACAGGCTTCTATATGCAGCGTCATACGTTATTGTGAATCGTCTTGGCTTATTACAGAAGAAAAAGGGAAAAATGAAGGATAGAAGGCCACACTGGCAGAGGCGGCTTGAAGAAAGTATTAAACGGTGGCGGAAAGACATTGGTAGAATCGAAGAAATAAGAAAAGGAGTTAAACTAGGACAGAAAGCTAAGGACAAGCTTGAAAGGAGGTATAGATTGCTGGAAAAAGGAACAATGAACGTTCTAACAATGTTGAAAGAGAAGGTCCACACTGGTGGTATGAAAATTAGGAACTTTGTTCGAAAAAGTGTTGCATTTCGGCAGAACAACCTTTTCCGGAACAATCAGTCTCAGCTGTATAAAGAATTAAATGGTAGTAAACAGGCGGGAAATAACACTCCAAATGCAAAAGATGCAAGGAAGTTCTGGAGTGGGATTTGGTCTGTCGAAGGGCGATATAATGAGAAGGCTAGCTGGTTGGGAGAGGTCAGAGAAAGACTATCAGAAATGCAGCAGATGAAGAACGTTGAGATAACGATCGATGACGTTAAAGCTGGCATACGAAGGATGAATAACTGGAAGGCACCTGATCCAGATGAAGTGATGGGCTTCTGGTTTAAACAGTTTCCATGCCTTTATTCACCTATAGCTGCTGCTCTGCAAAGGGTTGTAGAGTCGGGAGATGTCCATGATTGGCTTGTGAAGGGAAGAACAACACTGATTAGGAAAGATCCTGCAAAAGGAACAGATGCCAATAATTATAGACCAATTAAATGTCTGCCATTGATGTGGAAACTGTTGACTGGAATATTTGCGGAGAAAATTTATGAACATCTAGAGAGTAATGGTGTTTTTCCTGACGAACAAAAGGGTAGCCAGAAAGGCTCGAGAGGTACTAAAGAGCAACTACTAATTGATAAAGCAATAATGCAGGATGCAAAGAAGAAGAAGAAGAAGAAGAAGAAGAAGAAGAAGAAGAAGAGAAATCTGAGCGTAGCATGGATCGATTACAGAAAGTCTTATGACATGGTTCCTCATCCATGGATACGTGAAATACTATTGATGATGAAGGTTGCTGAGAATGTGGTATGGCTTTTGGAGACAAGCATGGCCCAATGGAAAACGGTGCTGACAGCAAACAGAGAGGAGATGGGGCAGGTTGGCATTAAACGTGGGATATTTCAAGGAGATTCGTTATCTCCACTTCTTTTTGTAATGATAATAATGCCACTGAGCATCCTCTTGAAGAGAAAAAAACTGAGGTATAACTTTGGATCTGGTGACAGACGCCTCAACCATCTACTGTTTATGGATGATTTGAAAATATTCGGTAGAAATGAAAAGGAAATGGAGAGACTGGTAGAACTTGTGGGGACATACTCAGGAGACATTGGGATGGAGTTTGGGATTAGTAAATGTGCGGTGCTGGTGATGAAAAGAGGAGTAAAGGTTCATTCGAATGGAATAGTGCTGCCAAATGGAGAAATCATGAAAGAAATAGAAGATACAGGATATAAGCATTTAAGAGTGCTGGAGGGTGTAGGCATCATGAACAGAGAAATGAAAGAAAAAGTCAGGAAGGAGTATCTTAGAAGAGTGAAACTAATTGCAAAATTGAAACTGTATGTAGGAAATCTAATGAAAGCAGTAAATGCATGGGCAGTCAGTGTTTTGAGATACAGTGCGAGAATTTTAGAATGGTCTGACAAGGATTTGCATGCCATGGATATCAAAACAAGAAAAGTTTTAGCAATGTTTGGTATATTTCACATTCGAAGTAGCGTAGCAAGGCTGTATCAAAAGCGGAAAGATGGTGGGAGAGGATTGAAAAGTGTAAAAGATTGTGATAGAACCAAGGAGATGTCGTTGAAGGAGCATGTGGTTAGAAGTAAGGAGTGGGTGCTTAAGGTTGTGGCCAATGAAGTGGAGGTATGTGAGACCAAGGCTGATTATGTGAAACGTATGGATAGAGAAAGGGCAGAGGAACTGGCTAGGAAGAAAATGCATGGAAGGTTCTTCCAGGATATAGCAGAAGTGGCTGATGAAAGATCATGGCAATGGCTTTGAGCTGGGTATCTGGCTAAGAGTACTGAAACTTTTGTTTGTGCAGCACAAGAGCAGGCATTAGGAACACGATTGTTCAAAAAAGTACTTCTAGGAGAGGAAATTGCTGCAGAATGCCGGATTTGTGGTAAGACCTCAGAGTCAATTACGCACCTTGCAGCAGGGTGTAGTGGACTGGCCCAGAGAGAGTACCGCAAAAGACACAATCACATGGGGCTCCGGATATATTGAGCGGTGTGTAAGAGGGTTGGGGTGAAGTGTGCTGGAAAATGGTTTGAGGAGGTGCCTGATGAAGTGAGAACAAGTGAGGATGGCAAGGTAGAGGTATGGTTTTTTTTTACATAGGCATCACCACTTATCAAGGTCAAGAGGCCACTCAAGGATAAGGGTTAAAGAGTGTACAGTAGACATTGGACAATATAGTAATCATTAGTAATGAAAATTTGGTAAATTTGATAACTTATATAGAACGGCTCATCAAGAACTTATTTACGTTAGACTTGAACACAACCATATTGTAGTCAGCCGGAAAGCAGGAAAACTGAAGACAATTCCACAGGCGTGCAGTTCTAAGAAAGAAGCTTTGTTCATGGAATCTACGTTTAGGTTTAGGCACAGATAAAGAGTGGGGGTAATTATTGATAGTGTGTACAGCTAGACGAGTGTTGCTTGTGAAAGTTTGGCGAGGGGGGACCATAGATTGAAGCTCAGTTGAACACCTTCCATGAAAATAACGATACATCAGAGACAAACTCGCAGCATCTCTTCTGTGAGATAGGGGTTGCAAGGAAGAGAAAAGGATATCTCCTATGAGGCTACGAAGTCTATTTTGAACTCTATCAAGGCAGGACAAGTCCTTTCTAGCAGCTCCTGCCCAGATGTGGCAACAATATTCCATCCTTGGACGTATCTGGCTCTTATATAGATAGAGAATAGCATCAGCAGTGAGATATTTACCGGATCGATAGAAAGATCCCACCATTTTTCCAGCGGCCTTGGCAACAGATTTGATGTACGTGTTCCATTTAAAATCAGGAGTAAAGGTCAAGCCCAGAAGCTTGTCAAAACTTGAGGCCTCCTGAAGACGAGAGCCATTCATTTCAATTGATGCCAGATGTGGATCAGAATGTTGATGATGTAAAGAGAGAAGCTTGGTTTTAGATGCATTAAAAGTAACCAGCCACTCCTTTCCCCATTGTACTACGTGCTCAAGATCAGAGGAGAGAGAATTGGAGAGAACTTGGTCTTAGATGTGGTACCATAAATGGTAGTGTCGTCAGCATAAATGTCTACAAATGATGTAAGGATGTGATTTGGAAGATCATTAATGTAGATCAGGAAAAGAGTTGGGCCCAGGATAAACCCCTGAGGGACACCAGCATTAATACTGTGAGCTTCTGATTTTTGCCCCTCAACTACTACTTTTAAGAACCTATCAGAAAGAAATGATTTAATAATTGAGAAGACATTTCCAGCTATACCATGGTGGGACAAAAATGTCATAACGACCAAGCGATCGGAACATAATCGTCCGGATTTGGTCGTCATTGCCAAGGTTTTAAAAAACTGGCAGATTGTAGACTTCTCAGTACCCTGGGACAGGAATATGAGAGAGAAGGAGAATGAGAAGTGGAGCAATTATGCTCCATTGGCCTTGGAGATAAAGCGTATACACGGGGTTAAAACACAAATAATCCCAGTCGTAGTTGGTACACTAGGAGTAGTATCAAGTCGTCTGGAAGGACAATTGAAAAAAATACAAATCCCCGGCGTTTTAGGTGGCCTTCAAACCTCTGCAATTATAGGTACCACGAACATCCTTAGGAAAACCCTTGATCTTTGAAGCTCCTGGTTTGAAGCCGGGATTAAGGGAAATCCTCTGGAAATGAATCCCATCCCTTTCCAGAGAGACGTTCATAAACGAAATCAGAATTATTATTATTATTATTATTATTATTATTATTTCGTTTATGAACGTCTCTCTGGAAAGGGATGGGATTCATTTCTAGAGGATTAATTATTATTATTATTATTATTATTATTATTATTATTATTATTATTATTATTATTATTATTATTATGGTGTTAAGTATTTTAAAAATATTTGCTTATTTAATTTACAAGGTGTATATAGTTTATAAAAAGACCACGCTCACACACAAAACATATGGTGCGCATTATAGTAATAATCTACTAGATTTTCTAACATTAACTCATTATTGTTTTAAAAAATCACGGCAAATTATTTAACTTACCACAAACACCGAATATTTATTAGCTGTGTGTTTTCATTAATAAACTATTTTCAAAAAATGAAAAGCACACCTTAAATTTAGATAAGATCAACACATTACGGCCATTTTTTACACATGCATCCATTTATTACTTTACATTCAGCGTTATTGTATGAGGGATGACAGTCAGGGTTATTATATGAAGGATAACTTCAGCGTTATTATATTGGATGACTTCCGAATTTTGTACACTAACATCAACTAGAAACTGCAATTTAAATTTTGACTGGTTACTTTTAATGCGTTCAAAATCAAGCCCTCTTTTCACGAAGAATGCTTACACTTGGCCCAACTGTAATAAATGACTCCCGTTTTAAATAAGCCCTCTTATTTGACAACTTTCTGGGACTGGCCTTCACTCTAAACCTGAAATAGAAGACATACATCAAGGTGGCTGGAAAAATGTTGGATCACTCTATCGCTCTAGAAGATACCTTTAGTTATCTTAAACATTACTGTTTACTATTAATAAATTAGGTTTTTAAAATAAAAATACAATATTGTAAAATTAAATGAAATATTACGAAATTTAAGCCACCAGAATGCATTTTATTTTATTTTTTTGTACACAATAAGACTGTAAGACCATGTACCACCCCTCGACTTGATCGCAACGTTCGTGTGCTGTCGTTTTCCCTTTGTCTTCATCTTCGTTTACTAGCCGTGTCGTCTCTTGTATTGGTGATTACCGAAGTGTAAGTACTGGTCTACAAGTATATAAAAATCAAAAGTAACACAGACTCACGAGAAAAAAAAAACACAAACTCAGATAAATTACGTATAAGTTCCTTGTGCTCTTGGTGTGAAAAAGTCTCCCAAACGATAATGTCCACATCTTAAATTCCCGTAAAGCCTAACTGAAATAATTTGTCTGTCAAGGTCACTATTATCGTTATTATATATTATAGTATTATCGTTAGTCGAAGTTGTCGTCTTATCTTTAAATTTCTGCTGAATTCTAACTGCCTCCTTGGCTCTTTTCTCGTCTACTTTGACCGGAAATTCTAAACATCCAATGGTTTCCTAGTTACAACGAAATGACTACTACTGCTCGCCTTCTCAGTCACTAAATCAAAACGTAGATTCCATGAACAAAGCTTCTTTCTTAGAACTGCACGCCTGTGGAACTCTCTACCGCTTGCCTGTTTCTCTCCTGACTTCAACATGGATGTCTTCAAGTCCAACATAAACAAATTCCTGATGAACCCCCCCTTAAGTAATGACACTTTATCAAATCTCCAATACTAACGAATACTGCAACACTATCCCATTGATTACCGTACACACAATAACCCTTATCCCGAGTGGCTTCTGCGCCTTGATAAATGGTCACCTCCATGTAAAAAAATAAAATAAAAAATAAACAGTTTTTAATAAATTAATATTCTGTCAGATTAATTTCTAATTTGATTTTCCTATTTGCTTATATAGTTTTCTTGCTATTAATATTATTATCGGTATTAATATTATTATCGGTAATAATATTATTATCGGTAATAATATTAACTGAAGTGATTTAATGAAAGATATCTACAATTTATAAAAAAAACTTCCGTTTGGATTTATTTGGAATGCAAATGACAATTTCCAGTTACGTGTATGCATGAGTGTGTTTCCACACACTAAAATTTTTGATTTCTCGGGAATATTTTATTTTAAAAAAAAACTTGCACGTAAATTACTAGCAATAATTAAATACATACGATTATAGTGAGATTTAATAAAACAGCTATTAGAAATCTTTAAGAAATTTAACATTTAGAATGCTAAGTGCTTTTAAAACAACGTTTTAGATGCAACCCTATATAATTATAAAACTCAAATGACCTTGTAACGGGTGTTGTAACCCCACATCCGGTTTACGACTTCCGATTGCGCATGCGTACATAAACATAAACCCATAACAGCGTAAGCAAATAAACATAAATTGCTACTTTTGAAGAATTTGACCTGTGCACTGAAATATTAACGTTATTATTTAGAAATTATTATTTAACATGGAAGGGTTGGGATGTTTTGCAACTATTCTGTATTACAACTATTCTGTATTACAACTCTCTTGGCCTTTTGGTCAAGATCAAAGTGTAGTATCTGTTCCGGCAGATGCTGCAAGCTATGACTAGCTATGACTAGCAAAGACCAGATGTGGGGGCAACCCCACATGCCTGACCATTAACCAGCTCCCATTTCCCACCTCTCGCGAGCTGGTCCCCTTTTTCCCTTCCCCCTCCCTTCACTCCTCACATTAAAAATCGGCCTTGTGCCTAATTTGCTCGGTGGGGGAGCAAATAAATACCATCTGTTCCGGCAGATGCTGCACTTAAGATAATTTGTACCAATCAATGGAGGGGAAACCCTCTATACTGGGACAATTATTATTTTTGGTAACCAGAGTGCCCCCTTTTTGCCTACTTTTAGGGGAGCTGGTTTTTACCTCACATTAAAAACGGCCTTGTGCCTAATTTGCTCAGTGGGGGAGCAAATAAATACCATCTGTTCCGGCAGATACTGCACTTAAGATAATTTGTACCAGTCAATGGAGGGGAAACCCTCTATACTGGGACAATTATTATTTTTGGTAACCAGAGTGCCCCCTTTTTGCCTACTTTTAGGGGAGCTGGTTTTTACCTCACATTAAAAACGGCCTTGTGCCTAATTTGCTCAGTGGGGGAGCAAATAAACACCATCTGTTCTTCAGATGCTGCACTTCCATTTCTTGTTCTCTTTCGGTGGAGGAGAAATCCTTCACGACTGAGACAATTTTTTATTTTTGTACCTTTTCTCCACGTTAAAAAACGACCCTGGTGTCTAACTCTGTCCCGTGGGGAGGCATAGTAAATAGGTACAATTATACTGTCGCAGTTTTCAAATAAATCAACTTTGGCCCGTTTACAACCATAAGAACAATTTACAACAGCGATTTCCCCACCACCTTCCTTTTTTTTTAAAATTTATTCTCCATTTTTTAATACGCCTTTCTTAAAAACATTCATACATTTTCTTCAACACTACAAACATTAATAAATGACCCCGAAAATATGTTTTTTCTAATTGACGTTACAAATAAATAATCAACGTGACAATAAAACGTATTGTTCTACTGTGTATGTTTTCAGCGTCCCAATTGTTTTTTGTTTTTGTTTTTCGCGTTTAAATTATCCAAATAAACAATTGTTAATACTTTCTGCTTTTTTTTTTTACATCGTTCATTTCCGTATTACGTTAAAGTTATTTGAACGCAATTTTCTTACAAATAAATCTGCTTTAACCTGTTGACAACCATAAGAGAATTTAACAATAGCGATTTACCCACTGCCTTTCTTTTTTTTTAATTTGTTCTCCATTTTTTAATACATCTTTATTAAAAACATTCATACATTTTCTTCTACACTACCAACATAAATAAATACCCCTGAAAATATGTCTTTTTTTAAATCGCGTTACAAATGAATAATCAATGCGACAATAAAACGTTTTCAGCGTCTCAATTGTTGTTTTTTTTCTTTTTCGCGTTTACATTATCCAAATAAACAATTATTAATACTTTCTGCATTTTTTTTTCATCATTCATTTTCGCATTGTCTTAATTAGTGTTATTGAATTTATTAACATGTAAATTAAATATTTGACCCAATGGGTCATGAATATTTGTTTAAAATAAATGGAAAAAAGTTACATTTCATTTTCTATTAAAAAGCCATTCTTAACATGGGGAAACTGTGCTTAACTATTCTGTACTTTCAACTAACAATTTCATTTTAAAAAGATATATCAAAATTTGAATTTAACTTGAAGTATTATGCTATCTGTTCAGTGCACATTTACCTATAAGTATGGCAAACCAAAATCGCCGTAAGTTTTTTTTTTCAAAAATAAACAATTATAACCTTGTTATTATAAACAGTGTTAGTCATTACCATCTGAGCTAACGACACATGCATATCAAAATTTAAATGCATAACTTATTTTAACATAGAAATGTATATTTACGCATGCGTAAATGAGCATATAAGATGACTTACGGTTGCCAATTCCAATTTGGTAATTTGGACCCTTTAGCAGCTATTTTTATCAGCTTTGATCGAATTTGTTCCACATGACCGATTCCCTATATATCAAGTATCAAGTCTGTAGACAAAAAAAAATTAAAAGAGAAGTTTGGTAGAGACCGTTACACACACACAAAGCCACACACACACACACATATATATATATATATATATATATATATATATATATATATATATATATATATATATTTAGTGTAAGTGATGGGACGATTCCAATATTTTTCCCGATTCTGCTACAATTACCGATTCTGTACTAAATTCCTGATTCCGATACAATTACTGATTCTGATTCCGATTCTTTATAAATATCTAAATATTTATCTATAGAGTTGTTATTTTCCCGATTTCTGTAAAAAAAAAGAAAAAAAAAAACACGTTAAATATGCAGATATTTTTCTAAACGTAAAAAAAACACATTTGTGGAGGATGATCTATCGATTTTAGCTTTACTGGTATTGAAAAAATCAATAATTATTTATTATTTTATCGTTGTTATCAGCGATGGAAGATTTTGCTTTTAAAAAAAAAATTAAAAAGACAAATAAAAGAATCGTTTTGGCATCGGAAAATAGGTACTAATTTTTCCTATTCCCCCAAATTTGTCGATTTTTCTGATTCCCGATTCCGATTCCAATAAATTGTCCCAACACCAATATTATATATATATATATATATATATATATATATATGTATATATATATATATATATATATATATATATATACTAGCTGTACCCTGCCACGCGTTGCTGTGGCGTAAATGGTGTAAATTGACCAAAAAATCCATGTGTCTGATATGTTTAATTTTCCAATACTTGTGGACACACAATATTCCTGGTAGTTCCTGATTCAGTGCAAATGTAGAGATTGCCTGCTTTGCCGACTCTAGTACATGTAACATAAAATTGCCGCATGTGAGAAACAATCAGTATGTAAATATAAGCCGCACAATTCTAAAGATTGTCCCTGTGCTTTTTTTGATCGTGATAGCAAATGCCAGTCTAATTGAGAATTGCAATCTGTTGAATTGAAATGGCATGTCTGTAGGAATCATAGGAATGCGTGGAATCAGGATATCCTCATCTTTGAAAGGCCCCATTAAAGTTGTGGTTTCTATTAGTTTAGTCATTAATTATTTTTACAGAAAGACGTGTTCCATTACAAAGCTTGGGCTGATTAATATTTCGCAACAGGATGATTCGCACGCCAGTTTTCAATTGCAGTACATGAGGTGGCATCCCTGGCAAATCTAGCGAATTAAAAAATTCTGTTGGATAGTTGACTGCTTCGTCTTCTTCAAGAACAGTGTCGACGGAGTTGTATGTGACTAACTCACCAGGAATGTTCAACTGAACAGTACTGTTGAGTTCATGAACATCTTTGTTCTTGGGTGCAAGAATAGCTCGTTCACTCAGCCAACTGGGATCCTTATAGTTAAATTGAATGTCCGCAAAAACCTTTTTAATCAAGTCGTCTTTTGTTGTCACTAAATTACAGAAGTTTTGTGGCAATGTAATTTGCCCTGTGGTCAGATAAGCCAGCAGTTTTCCATCCCCAGTTTGCAGTAATTGACTTGAAAATAACTCTGCTGAGTGATCGTTTTGCTGCTGGACATGCATATTTCTAGTCAAATGGAATGTTCTCACACGTTGCCAAAAAGTGGAATATTTTAGGCAAGCATTTATTTCATCTGCTGGAATCATCATTCGAGGAATTATAGGTAGTGTTTGTCTGAAATCTCCAGCTCGCAATAATACTGCATTTCCAAAGAGTCGGTAATTTCCATGCAAGTCTTGCAATGATCGATCCAGAGCCTCCAGTGATTTTTTGTGTGCCATTGTGCATTCATCCCAAACAATAAGTTTACATTTCTGCAAAGCTGAATGAGCAGTTCTTCCACTTGGCAGTAATGTTGCAGCTATTCCAGATGATGCAAAAGCTAAGGCTATATCAGAATGCGATCGAATGGTTGCCAAAATTAATTTAATTAAGAAGGTTTTACCAGTTCCTCCTGGCGCTTCTAAGAAGAAAATTTCTCCCACCCCATTATTAACTGTTTCCATTACTTCGTTGTAAATGTGTTTTGCTCAATAGTTAGTTGTGTAATATTTGAATGAATGTACAACAAAAAATCATCTGTGTTGTAAGTTTGTTCCCGACGCAATTCTACATCAAACAAAGTCGCAGCAGATCGATTGAGTGACGTCATTCCCAATTGACTGAGAACTTTGTTTGCAATTTCTAAGCACAAATTTTCAATCCGTATCAATGCCTCATTATAAGTTTCTGATGTAAAATCCAGGTAGGTATTTGCAGTTTCGTTGCGTATTTGATGCAAAATGTCTTCGGTCATGTGTGATGTATATTTCTCCCATAACTCTAATGGAGAGGAAGGGGAGCAAGTTGTCAATATGACGGCAAACAATGCACGAATTTGAATTGGATGCGATGTGTAACATGCATCATTAATGCATTCATCCCAGTGTCCATCATTCTCCAATAAATTCAGAGCTTGACATGCACTGTGAAAAGTGGCATGTGTAACACCATTGACAATTTTTAAGTGCTAGAAAGATGTTGGACCAGGGACATTTACCAACAACATGCGAAGGAAAAAACATTCATCTTGTTTGGGATGAATAGTATAAAGTCGGCCTATTGTGTTTTCTTTGTAAATTCCAGGGTGTCCGTCTACTCTATCTCCTCGTTTGCGTCGTTCAAATAATTTTCTACTCCTATTCCATGTGTAATACATGGGCAATTCCGAATAGAGCAGTGTTGATGCAAAGGCATCATATTGACATAACGTGAAAAAAAGCCGTTAATTTTGTCGCCGGGAGATTAAGAGCTATCTGTTGCACATTTGTAGCCGTAAAGTAAACACGTTGTCCATTTTCTAAATGTACTCATAAGTGAACAATAGCTGGACTTCGTTCATGTATGGGAAATAAAAGAATTCGCCATACAGCTTTATTACTGCTTATATATCTTCCAACTTGAAACTGTGCAATTTCATCGATATGTATGTTTGCATTCCTATCATTAACTTGAGTCTTCAAACCAAAAACTGCCACATTGCTGCCTTTATTCACATACTTGCAAATGTATTTGATGGACTTAACTGAGTTACAGTATTCCACATTAATGTGCGATTTGTAGGCTTTTGAAAGCAAAGGTGAATATGGGACAACCCACCGGTTATCGACTTCAATATCACCATTGCGCATTTGTATGATTGCTAATTTACCGCCATTATCTGAAGATCTCCTATATAAAGGATATCAATCATTTCCTGTAACTGTGTCTGATAATAATGCCCAAGGATATCGCTTAGAGCATTTTCCATCTTTCATGCATGGTGAATTTGGATTTTATATTACAAGATCCATGTATCATATGTTTTGTCACAACTTCATGCAAGTCTTTATCAATGTCAGCATCAGGTATTTCAGCACGTATTACATTATCGATTTGATCTGGACTGATTTTGTTATAAAGCCAGATTAGTATGTGTGAGTGTGGTAATCCTCTCTTTTGCCACTCCACTGAATACATCCAGCAGCACACAGACCCAAAGACTTTGTGCTTAACAATGAAATCTATTAGCGATTTCAGCTTTTGTCTGAAAACACGTGCTGTAATATTCACTGATGATTGTTCAGGAAGTAATAGTTACTGTATATCATCCCAGGCAGTGTTGCATGTGAATGTAATGAACAGGTCAGGACGGCCATACTGACGAACATATGAAAAAGCATCCTAAGTGTACATATGACGTGGACTACCTATATATGAAGACAAAATTGTTAGTCTTCCAACGTTTGTAGTATGACCATCAATTTGAACTGCATCTCGCAAGTGAACATATTCTTCAGAGCGAACTTTGTACTGATTCAAACGTATAAATAGCAAATGTTCAGATTCAATTTTTGCATACATGTCTACGATGTATTGGTGGAACAATTGGCAGCATTTCAGATTGGTTTCATTTTCCTGAATCATTAATCGGTATGAATAATAGTTCATTGCGCTGCATTTTTTATTTGTTTCCTCACCAGTAACTGGATTTATCACGTTAACATTGAAATGATATCCATCAGCACCATCCCAGAAAATGATTGGATATTGCAAAGCATCAAGCATCGATGAGTTTCTGCAATGTTTGTCAATTGATCATTTCTCTTATGAAGGACAATATCTCTCGGTTGAAATTGATCTCCAGCTATAACAATTGCCACTTCATCTATAGTTGGAGCATTGAATCTTCATACGTGTTCTCCAGCAGGAGCTTTGTCAGCACGAATAACAATCTTGTGTGTATCAGATGGCATCATTTCAATAGCAGTTTTGAATAAATGCACCAAATTGTTTTTATTATGAAGCATGTCTTGCAGTTCGGAAACAATGGACCTTCTTGTGCCAGTTGAAATTCCGCAGCGTGCATTCAGTTCATCATTGTTATCACCGATAAGTTGTAGGAATCTATGATGACCGTCTGGGCAAGGAAGCAGAGATCCAACTTTATGGTAAATCTGTCCCTTAACTTTAAAAGTTGGCATGAATCGTGCTGTAATGATTTCTGCACCGAACGACGTCATTTGGAAGCATGCGTTGTATTTCCTGACGTTTGATAGATAATGCTTTGATTCAGCAGTATATCCAGAAAGCAAAGATTTTAATGGTTTTGGTGGTTCCTCAAGTTGAGGAAGCTTAATTTTTCCATTGGCACAGCACAATCTTTTAGTTTCCCCCTTAAATTTCAGAGCCTTGCAGTAGGGACACACTTCAGTCATTGCGCCGATTTGAACCTGGTGACTCAAAATGTAATCATCATCAGGGTCGTAGTGGAATGCAAGCCGATCCCAATCCCGGGTTGGTTGAGCATGAAGTCGTGGTTGACGCTGAGCTGCAGTTTCTCGTTGACGTCTTTCCGCATGTCGCAGTCTCTCACGTTCATTCCGTCGAGATCGAAGCAGATCTGTATTACTGGATTGTTGTACCAATAATCTTGCTTCCTCAAGTCTGGAAGCACGTCGATCTGCTGCTTCATTGGCACGTCATCAAAATCATCCGTTGTCTGCTCTACTCGTTTGCCGATGCTCGTTGTTCAGGATTTTGAATCGTTGAATTGAATCGACATTGCGGGTACGCCGACCTAAGTGTGATCTGTGGCGGGGCATTTTAAACGGAAAAAACTGTAACGCCACCGGTACTTACCAAGACCGACTTTAGATCCAAAAAAGTTTGTTTAATATGGTCAAAATAAAGACGAAAAAAAAAAAACTCGGAAAGTAAACAACACCGCTAAGTGTAAAAAATAATATATATATATATATATATATATAGGAAAAGGCAGGCTGCATTAAAAAAAAAGAATGAATTAATATAGACACCGCCAAAAATGGCCGAAAAAGCAAGTTGTTGTTGTTTTTTAAAACGAAATTACATTTATTAAAATCCATTATTTCTGAGTAACTTTTTTTTTCCAGAAAGATAAAACCCTGAATTTTATCATATAGAAAACAGAATAATGTAAAACTTTTTCTACTATTTTAAATTCAATTTTAAATGTTAAATTTTCCCAAAAAGTTAATTGACATTTTTTGTCTTGCACAAAAAACGTACATAAATATTTAAAAAAAAAAAAAAAAAAGGTTTTTGAAATAATTTATTTATTTATTTGTTTTCTAAGATTTATGGTGATTTTCTATGAGAATATGCAAAAATATTATAATATAAGTACCTGGATTTCAAATAATTCCACTTATTCATATAGGCAACCAGTTACTTCGCGTCGATCTAGATAATGCTTACGTTTGTACTTAATAAAAAGCAAACTATGGAAAATCAAACAGGCCAAAAAAAACTTATTTTTCAGTGGCGAAAATTTCAGTGTATTATTAACGCTGAGGCTGGCCAGTACCAGATTGGTGACCATTTGTATGAGTTTGGTTTTTAATGTGTATGTGTGTAGGGACCAGGATCCCCAAAATGGGGGAGGGCAATTTAAAGCAGAATAAAAAAAAAATATTTCAGCGCGTTTGGTCCACCGTAGTCGAAAGGCGGCAAACGTTTTCAAACGGAATCGAAAAAATGATGCTATTTTTAACACAAAGGGCACAATATTTATCGAATTTTTTTTTTGTATCGATTCTTCAAAGCATGCCCTGTTTAATAATGGTCATGCATTATTCGGCTCGCTAAAAAAAATGTTAATTTATTTATCAACGATTTTAAAATGGCTTTTTTCGTATAAATATTAAAAAAAAAATTTTTTGTTTTGCTTAACTTAAATTAATTATTTTACCTAACATATTCACTAGTTTTCACATTTTAAAACTCAAAAGCGGGATAATTAAACACAATCGAAGTTCTGATATTCAGACGTCAAAATAAGGTATGCAAACATTTTTTTTAATCTATCATCCTGTCCCTTACAACAACACAATAAGTTTCGTTCAGATTCAGATGATTATTTTAAGCATATTTGGATCCCCCTCAAAACAAGGGGGATTTAAGCAAAATATATATATATAAATATCGTTTATGAAAAATAAGTACACTGTTATAAAGTTCATTCTTCCCTTGATAATCGCTGAAAATGTCGTATTGATTGGATAATTACCTGATTTTTGGTAGATTTTTAAAAAGACGGTCCGCCAAAAAGTATTTACCTGCCCCCCCCCCAATTTTGGCGGTGCCTAAATTAATACAATGGGTTGTATATAAATGTAAATCGACGTAAGAGTAATGCACGCGAATTTACTACTTATGTAAAAAAAATAAGGAAGCATTTAGGAAAAATTAAGTTCGGTGGTTTTATGTTAGCAATAAAAAAAACGGTTATATAAAAAAAAGAAATGAAAAATAGAAAAAAAAAAGAAAAACAAATGTCGAAATTAATCGGCCGTAAATGGAAAGTGTCGTTGTAGGAAAAGTTTTATGCAATATGGTATTTTTTTTTTAATTTTTAATATTTAAAAACACAGTTAGGTTAGATAAAATCGTTGTTTCCGAATATGATTAAAAACTGAATTTTCTGAAACAGAGTTAAAGAATGTGCAAATACTTGAAGGGAAATAAAAAGCTAGCCACGATATAGATCGTCGGCACGTGTGTGTTTAAATAGAACAGACCGAAAAAAGAAATAAAAAAGAAAACGAATTAATGTAATTGATTATATAAAGATATGACAGGGTTAATGGTATACTTAGCGGTATTGAACGGCGTGGAAGAAACCGGAAGTATTTACACTCAATGTCCTCGGCCAAAAACGGAAAGTGACGGAATGGTGTCGAAAAAAAAGTTGTTTTGTTTTTTTTTTAATATGGTAATATTTTTTAATTTTTAATATTTAAAAACACAGTTAGGTTAGATACAGTCATTGTTTCGAAATATGTTTACAAACGGACTTATAAATTTCTAGTTTATTGACTTTGAACAAACCAGACGTTTCATATATATATATATATATATATATATATATATATATATATATATATATATATATATATATATATATATATAAATTCGACTAGTAAGGGGTGCATAATTAGTAGTGTTATGGGATTCGACAAAATAGTTGTTTGATACTTTAAAATAACTTTTTCGTAAAAAAGTTCAGATTTGAAATAGCATGACCAAATGCTTGAAACTGCAATTTAGACGCAAATACTTTATTAAATGTCATTAAATCGTTAACTTAAAAAGTCACACGAGTCTAGAAAAAGTTCAAGATAAAGATAAATGTCTATCTTACAGCATGTAACATCTGACGATCGCTCGATAACAAGCCAAGGACATTTTTAATTACTAAAAAACACTTACTCTGATGAATATTCTACTATCCGAAATTAATATTTAAAAAATCAAGTTTTAAAATAAATCAATAATTGTAATGATTTTAATAAAATATTTGCATCTTAAACGTTATTAGAAATGCGTGTCATATTCAAGATTTTACACACAATATTTTTTTAATTTGTTGTTTGTGTTGTTGTTGACTATCATTCTTGATTGTTTTTGCTGCCATTCGTTTCCCCGATATCTTTCCATCAAGAATTCCTTCTAGAAGGATATTGCGTGCTTATGGGAGAGACCATGTGAAGGGTGCCAACGTCCTTACGTGATAGCGTTTCTGCGAAACGAACTTAGCTCCAACTTGGCACACCCAGGTTGTCAGCCCGCATCGTTAACCACTAGGCAACCGCCACCTCCCTTATGTTGTTGTTGTTGCTGCTGCTGCTGCTGCTGCTGCTGCTGATGATGATGATGATGATGATGATGATGATGATGACGACGACGACGACGACGATATATGTGTGTGTGTGTGTTATAAGAGGATAGATAAAAATCGAAACTCATAGCAATTGCGCAAGAAAACATAATTTTCTACTTGAGCGCGTTCATGACATGTGTGTGCCCTTCCAACGCTCCCTATCCTTTATTCAGTCACACCCCACTAATTATTTATCCAACCTAATGTGCTATTAAGGCTGAAGACGAAATAAATGTATAACGAAAACATTTTCCAAATTCCTAGATTTGATGATAACCAATTGCCGACCTTAGAAACACCTGGAGGTCATGCCGATAATTTCACAATGAGAGAGACATTTTAAAATTACTGAAACTTTACCTCAGAGTATAAACGTCGCTACACGTAACATAATTTATTTCGATGGAGAGGTAGGAAATATTCAAATTCTTTTGTATATGTGCTATGTGTGTGTTGTGTTGTTTGATAGATAGATAGATAGATAGAT